>NC_064291.1:28845629-29024848 GCF_019186545.1 Solanum stenotomum
CCCCCCCCCCCCCCCCAACCCCGGCTAGCTCCCCCAAAAAAAAAATTAGTTTTTTCAAAAATTATTTTCTACTCTCTAGTAAAAATTAAAGATATTTTCTCAAAAACATTTTTCATTCATAAATCAAACACTAAAAAAACTTTTCCGGAAATTATTTTCTACTCACCAACCAAACATGAGAAAATAAATCAAAAATCTACTTGTTTTCCAGGAAAACATTTTCCTTCGTACCAAACACACCCTCAATAAAAAAAAAATCGAGTGTAAGAAGGAAAATGATACACTCTATTAAACATGAGAAAATTGAATAAATGTGTCAAATAAGTTTTGGTTTTGTTTTTGTAACACTTTGATCAAGAAAGGGTCAAACCCACTTTAAAATGTAATTAAGTTAATTTAGGACCAAATTAATATTTTCAAAGCTTTCTAATCTTTTATAAAATACAAAAAAAAAAAAAAATACTACATTTTTCAACTACTCTAATTCTAACCAAACCATTTAAAAAAAAAAAAAAGTAAAAGAAAATAGGATTCAAAAGTTATAGTTCGTCTTCTTCTGCTCTCCAACATTCTTCTCTTCTTCTTCTTTCTTAGAAATCCGATCATCAACAAATATTCTCATTGTCGTTCCTCCTCATCTCCGCCGTCACTCTTTCTTTCTGAACTGAATGGGAAAGTCATTTTTTAAAAAAGATTTTAGAATTTTCAAACAACACACTTTTGATTCCAAGTTCTTTTCTTGGGTTAATGAACAAGAAATCGTAACATATCAATTTTTTCATTTCACAATGGTATGTCATTACGACGTAAAGAACATATGTCACTGACCGCTAGGAAAATCTATAATACTTTTGCAAGTCCTTCCTCCTAACATTCTTTTCATGCAAATATCATTCACCCGGTGTTTTTCAATATAATCATTGGCCAAACGTGAAGCATATTTAGGTTATAATCGCCCGCCAACAGCAAAACTCTTTGATTTTTTATCAGGATCGTAGAAGCTCTGATATCAATAATTTGAAGAAAAAATATTTTATTTATAAACTCAAAAGCTCTGGAATGTCACTTCAAGTTCTCTCTATTTCTCTATAGATCTTTCTTTTTCTGTATATTTTTGTATATTAAAAAATTGCTAGCAACATCCCTATTTATAATCGTAAAAAACCAAATTAAATTAGGACTAGAAAATTTATTACTATATGAACTAGGCAGGGACAACTACAATTCATTGTGGAAAATAAAGTCTCTGACCTTAGGCCCCCAAATATGGGAGGCCCCATTCTTTAGTTTACTAGTTAGGATTAAACCAAAATAAAATAAAATTAGAACTAGAAATTTCAATTCCAAAAGAATTAATGGATGTAAATTTGATATGACTATTCACTTTTTACCTTTTTAATAAAAAGTAGAATATTGTACTTTTTAAATTTTTTTTGCAAGTTATCATTTCTTTATCTGATTATATATATATATATATATTCTTCTCTCTTCCTCTTTTCTATTCCTTCTATTTTTCTCCTTTCTATTCTTCCATTCTCCCTTTCTCTTATTCAAAGCTTAAAATTTTTTATTTGTTCTATTGATAATTTCAACTTCAAGAGAACATAGTTTATGCATTAAATTTTGTAAAAAAATATTAAGGCAGTCAAATTCTTTTTTGAAAAATAAGTGTTTATAGTTCTTGAAGTTGAAATGCATTAAAGTATTCATTCTAATTTCTACTTTATTTTTGTGTCTTATGTATCTTATATTTTTTATTTGATATTGTAGATAGTGTTTAAAATATTTGTTAGAATTTTAATATGTCAACTACAAAATTTGAATCCAATCATTTTGTTTGCAACAAATTTTAAAGTGACAGAAAAATAAACTACAATCACAAATAAAATATGAAGAAACATGATTTTATTGATAAATCAATGTGCGGGTATATTCCGTTCCTCCCTTGATTCTTCTCTCTTTAGAATTTTCCGTAATTCGAGGGTCGTTAATGGCGTATTTCTCAAACTTGGATGATTTACACTTGATCTCCATAATTCGAGGGACGTTAGTGGCGTATTTCTCGAACTAAGATGATTTAGATTTGATCTCTTTATGAATATTCCATGAATTTGTGGAATATTTGAGATCTTTATGAATATTCCATGAATTTCTGGCAGAATATTCGAGATGCATTTTCAAAAGAATATAGTACTCTTTATATAGGCATGAACTAGGGTTTATGGTTGAGTAGCCTCCAAGACTTCTAATTGAAATTGAACACGCCTTGTAGAGTCTCAACTCGAAATTGAACATGTCTTGTAGAGTCCTCCCCACAAATTTTTAATGTCTAACACATTCAAAACTTGAAAGAAAAAGAAAAATCGATAATTTGATAAAATCTCAAAAAGGTGCTCTTGATAAATTTTTGAAAAATAATATCAAATTAAATTTAAAAAACATAGGGGAATGGTCTTTAGATGAACAAGTCACTTACTTAGTTGAAGTTGAGTCAGGTAATGATATAATTAAAAAAGAAGAAGGAGAGGAAATTAGTTAAAAATCAGACGTAGATTCCTAAGAAAATCAAGAGCTTCTAAATGAATTAAATAATTATACTCCTAAAAACACATAGGATTCTAGTCAATGGAATAATGTTGAATATTAAGAGATCTATTAGTAGAAAGGGACCAATTAAAATTATCAACGCATGTTTTTCAAATGATTTAACTTTTAAAGCACTTTTCTACTACACATTATTTTTAAAAGTTGGCAAATGGAGCAAAACATGAAAGAAGATGGTTAGTTTATTCCAAAGATTTGAATAAAGTATCTTGTTTTTGTTGTAAGCTATTTAATACGCATTTTAATACTAAGAACAATAAATTAGCTAATGAAGGTGGTAGAGATTAAAAAAATATAAGTACTAAGCTTAGAACTCAAGAAACAATCAATGTTCGAGACCAAATTTAGAATTTAGATTGCATAGTAATAAAACAATTGATAAAAATGTTCGAGATCAAATTAATAGAGATAGAGAACATTGAAAAACTGAATAATCAAAAATTATTTTCGTGATAAAAAATTTTGAAAAAAAATAATTTGACATTTAGGGGGAAAATGAAAAATATATCAAGAAAATAATGAAAACTTCTTAAGTCTTATTGAAATGATTGCAGAATTTGATTCAATCATGCAAGAACATATTCGATGAATCAAACATGATGAAATTCATAATCATTATCTTGGACATAATTTACAAAATGAATTAATAAATTTATTGGCAAGTGAAATTAGGGGTGTGTTTGGTATTAAGGAAAATATTTTCTTGGAAAACAAATAGATTTTTGACTTATTTTCTCATGTTTGGTTGATGAATAAAAAATATTTTCTGGAAAAGATTTTTTTAGTATTGGATTTATGAATGAAAAATATTTTTGAAAAAATATCTTTTATTTTAACTAGGGAGTAGAAAATGATTTTTGAACTGAAATAGAAAATATTTTTTAAAAATAAACTTAATTTTTTTGGGGGGAGAGTGGGGTGGTGGGGATGGGGGGAGGGCTGGTAGTGGGGCTGGCCCTGAGGGGGTGGGTGAAAAAATAAAAATTTGAAATTGAAAGTATTTTTAAAAAACAAACTTTAATTTATTTTTATTTTTTTTAGGGGGGGGGGGGGGGGGGGGGGGGGGGGGAAATTTAAAATTTTAAATTGAAAATTTTTTTTAAAAAANTTTTTAGGGGGGGGGGGGTAGGGGCCTGGCGGGAGGGGCGGGTCGGGGTGAGGGTGGGGTTAAAAATAAAAAAGTTGAAGTTGAAAAATATTTTTTAAAATAAGTTTTAAATTTATTCTTTCAACAAAAAGAATTATTTTTTGAACAAAAAAATTGTAATTTGAAGTTGGGGGAAAGTTTTGGAAAATGTTTACCTTAATTTTTGAAGGGAAGTCATTTTTCTTAAATTTGAGGAAAATGAGTTGATTTGGAAAACATACCAAACACACCCTAAGAATAAAATTATTTAAGAAGTTATAAAAAAAAAATATTTTGCTATCATACCTGATTGCACGTTTGATACAAGTTATTAAGACCAATTATCTAATATGGAGGGTAGATATTTCGGCAACTCCAATAAATATAATCGAATATTTTTTGAGTTCTTAAAAGTGGATGATCAAGTGAAAAAGGCCTTTTGAAGTTAGTTTAGATGAAATAAAATGTGTTGGACTTGATATTATAATTTAATGAGACAAGAATACGATAACAGATCTAATATGAATGTAAAACACCAATGAATGCAAAAAACACTTCCTGACATAGATCCTAGATCATTTTATACACCATGTTGTGACAATCCGCCATGTCATCATGTCACATAAACACCACGTAAGTGCAACATGGCACAAAATTGCCCATGTGGATGACTTACGTAGGAGAAAGACTTGTCCTTGTGGATGATTCTAGAGAAAAAGAAAGATTTCTTATGGAAGTTCCTAGAGATTTTAGGATATGCATGGAAGGTACTTGGAATTTTCTTGCATTGTAGAAGATTCTAGAGAGAAGACTATTTTATAAATATCTAGGGATTGATGTAACAATTATTATTTACACTTTAGCCCCTAAGTTAATAGTATAAATAGAGGGGCATTCATTTGTTAGATCATCAAGCAAAAATCAACAAAGTTCTCTACAACACAATCTTTCCAAGCAATCCTCTTGTGTTCTTTCTTCCATTCTCTTAGCGATTCCTAGAATCTTAGGCTGACTTGGCATAGCAAGATCGTGAGCAAGTGGTGCAAGAACGTGAGCAAATTGTCAAGTATCGCACGTGTGCTTAGTAGAAGACTAAGGACGTGACAACATGGTATCAAAGCAATATTACAACTAAGGGAATGACAAACGATGGAGAAATCAACATTGCTAACACTCAAGTCAACGTCACCTAGGATGCTGCCGGCAAGAAGGGTTATGGCAAAAAGAGGAATGCCGCCAACAAGAACCAGGAGGTGCCACTCGAAGTTGAGCTAAATGAAGGGATTACATCCCAAGAACCTTCTACCACTGAAGCAATCGAGGATGACGTGAAGGTCCTACTCGAGGACATCTCACTCAGTAAAGAGTGGATCACAAAGGTTAATGTGGGGATGGATGCCGTCGAGATATCTGGATAATACTTGGGGAAAGTAGAAGGCACTCTAGGCATTTTGAGGGGCATACTCTTGAAGAGATGGAAAGCATCCGAAGCGACTTGAATGGGCGTACGCAAACTGAGATAGAGATGAGGCACAACATCTCTAACTTAGAGTGCAAGCTCATAGATGCATTGAGTACTATTGATGCCATGAAGGCAAAGATAGATGCAATCGAAGAGCAGGTCAACGTTGGAGGGACTGAGACCGCTAGGAATGTTGTCGTGACGAGGGAGGCTAAAATGAGGCTCCCAAGCAACCAGTGTTCAAAGGAGTTCGTGATGCACAAGTAGTAGAGAACTTTCTTTGGCATTTGTAGAACTATTCCCGACATGGAAATGTAAGAGACGACGATGTCAAGATCAACACTGCATTGTTATACTTGATATGCTATGGTGGAGACACAAATCGACTGATATTGAGAGAGGTTTGTGCACTATTAGCACATGGGATCAGTTCAAGGTCGAGTTCAAGCGGCAATTCTTCCCAAATAATGGCGTGTATAAGGTAAGAAGAAAACTTAGGGAGTTGAAGCACACATGGAGCATTCGGGACTACGTCAAGGAGTTCACGACCCTTACACTTCAAATTCCCAACTTTACCAATGATAGCTTGTTGTTCCACTTAATGAACAAGTTGCGGAATTGGACTAAGCAGGAATTGCAACACCAACGAGTCACTGATATCGATCAAGCCACAGTGGAAGCTAAGTCTTTAATAGATTTCAGGAATAAGAAGTATGACAAAGACAGAGGCAATAAGTCGAAGATGACATTATTGAGGGTGGAGAAGATTGTGGAAAACTAAGGAAGTACATCAACAACACCATAAGACTCTGGATAACCACAAGTTTGATAATAAGAAGTCAATTGGTCGTCAGAGCTATACGGAAAATAAAGCACAGTCCGAGAAAAAAGGTTGCTACATATGTAGGGGGCCACACAACTTCAAAGAATGTCCCGACTTGAGGAGTCTTAGCGCTATGGTGTGTGAACAGAAGTAGCAAGCGCAAGGAGAGAGTTCGATCACAACTCAACTAGGAGTGATTGAACTATGTGGAGCCATCACAAAGTCAACTAACCAAGTTAACGACAATAGAAAATAGTATGTGGATCTCATCATAAATAATAAGCCCACTAGTGCACAGGTTAACACTGGAGCAACTCATAATTTTATGACTGAGGCTGCGGCCAAGAGACTAGAGTTGAAGTATGCTCCAAACTCTCGCATCAAAATCGTCAATGTTGATCCTCAAAATGCTCATGGTGTTGCCAATGGTGTTTGTATCAAATTGGGCAATTGAAAAGGTATGACAAACTTTATCATTACAAAGATGGATATCTTTGACATTATTCTAGGGCAATATTTCTTCACACATTGTCATACCTTAATTGACCCCTATCTCTATTGTCTCTGGGTCATGAAACGAGAATGGACATGTATGGTGCCTACAATAACTATACCATACAAGTAGAATCAAGCACAACTTTTAGCTATACAACTTGTGAAGGGGATCAAGAAGGAGGGTCCGATGTTCTTGGACACCACTACTAGTTTTAAGGGAGACGAAGACAAAAAGTTATTTTTGTGTTCCACAACAATTAGAAAGGAAAATCATTGGAAGAATCCTCGGAAGAAGCTACACGAGAACGGTATGAGGACTTGTGGGTATTCAAAAATAAGATTCAAAAGTTTATGTAGAAGTAATGTGATGTGGTCGTCGCAACATCGGGTGGGGGAGAGTGTGATGACCCGTCATGTTGTCATGCCACATAAACATCACGTAAGTGCCACATGATACAAAGTTGCCCACGTGGATGACTTACATAGGAGAAAAACTTGTCCTTGTGAATGATTCTAGAGAAATAGAGAGATTTCTTATGGAAGTTCGTAGAGTATTTAGGATTTGCATGGAAGGTAAAATTACAATCAAAAGATAAGCATATTGATGTCGCTATTGATCAATTAAATGGTCTAGGTTTTTTTTAAACATATGGAGAAGAAGGATTTACAACTGCTATGATTTCAGCTAAGAAAATTGCATTAGAGATGAATTTATAACCTGAATTTCGTAAGAAATGTGTAATTTACATAAAGAAACAATTTGATGAGAATGTTGATATTGAAATCACAGAACCACTTAAAGAATCTTTTAGAGTTGATTACTTCTTATACATAGTAGATCAAGCCATCTTTTCACATCAAAATAGATTTGAACAATTTGAAACATATGAAAATATTTTTGATTTTCTATTTAGTGGGAAAATTTGAGATCATTAGATGACGAGAATTTAAAAAAAATATTGTCTTAATCTTGAATGTTCCTTAAAACGTAATATTCACTTCGATAATGACGGTTTAAACTTATTTTCTGAATTAAAAGTGTTAAGAAAAAATCATAAAAGTAGAAGATAATACTCTAATCGAAATACTCAATCAAATAAAAAAGTTTGATTCTTTTTCAAATGTTTATTGCTTATAGAATAATGTTAACAATTCCTGTAACAGTCGCCTTAGTCGAAAGAAGTTTTTCAAAATTAAAAATTAAGGCCTATCGTTTAATTTGGCCTTAGGCCACCAATGGATTTGAGTCACCTCTGGAATTTGGACAAACAAATTTTAACAAAATATTAATTAAATAAATATTAATTAACAAATCCTAAATAACATAGGATTTCTACTCCAACAGTATTATTTCAATTTTCAAATACCATTTTTTTTACTTTAAAAGTACTTTCAAATACTGACAATCTTCATTGTGGGAGGGGCCAAAATTTCTATTTTTTCTTACGTAAAGATCAAAAGGGAGTAACTCTTTCTAGAAAAAGAAAATTCAAATCTTTTTTTCATCCAAAAAAACAGAAAAAGATGAAAAGTGAAGACCTTGAAAATCCATCACCTAAGATTGTTTTCTTTGATTCTTCAAAAGGTTCTAATGGTAGTTGATCTTTTTGCCATCATATTTAAGTAATGTATTGGTAATATTTGAAAAACGATACTGCAATTACTAAGATATAGACATAATTACAATTTTATTCTAATTAAAAATATTATAAAAAGATAATCAAATAATAATTTGAGAAAAATAGTAAATAACAGTTTCATTTATTGTAGAATTTTTTAATGAATGCAAAAGGTTCAATCAACATTTCTAAGAGTCTTCATGTTTTTGAAATCGTATAGATAGATAACAATAATAAATATATGTATATCCACCAGTTTGATCTAATCTCTTTCAAGTGAAATACTAAACCAAATCAAACTAAACTGCCCTAGAACAAATAGGATGAGAAAGGTGTGCTAGAAAGGAGTATTTCAAATAAATACTTGTATATATGTATTTATATTCTTCGTCTATGAATGAACATACCATTTTCTAATTTTAACAACACCAATCTTACAAATTCAATGCTGATTCACTCTTATCTTGAGCTTGCGTAAAAAAATGAATGCAAATCACAAAGACCCTACTTTGTGATGAAGAATAACCAAAACCACAAAAACAAATGAGTAATACAAAAAAACCTTCACAAACCAATCTCTTCAAAATCCAACACACTCAGCTCTTTGCTCCTAAAGCAAAAATCTGATCATGAACAAATAATCAACCAAAAAACAAACCTGCAGAGAACATGAGAAAATTGAGTTAGTAAGTAGATTAAGCATTTCAGGCTGGAAGAGGTTTACAGTGAAAATGTATATGAATATCTTATACATAGAGGATACTTTCGAATGGGCCCTTTACAAATAAAATCAAAGTAAATAACAATCCACCTCCAGAAATGAAATAACAAGGAAAAGATGTTTCTAAAGTTGCACACAAATTATTTTGTGGTTGAAATCAAGGTCAGATGTTACACAAGCTAAAAGGAACAAAATGTGAACCATATGCAGCTGTAGAAGAGCAGAAGGTAACAATACTGATGTCAATATTATAATGAAAGCAACCAAATAAGGTTCTGCATAGTTTCTGATGACTTTGCCACCAAATCTTGATTCTATTCACATAGAGCAAATGCACATCCTGATATGTGCATAATTACACTTCTGAATGCAAGCTATACATCCTCACTAGTCACATATGTGCATAATTACACTTCTGAATGCAAGCTATACATCCTCACTAGTCACTTGAATAGCAGGGGGGAAAGTTTACGTGTACATGGATTATGCAACAAGCCAATCTAATTGACAGATAATTGGGCCTAAGAGACTATACTGCATTATATTAGCTACAACTCTTCTATATGAGATTATCTTTCCACAACAAAAATGTAAAAAAGCAAGTTATTTTCTCTTCCTTCACCTCCAAATGGAGTAATGGACTGAGGTTTCTCCTAAAGTCTTACCCCAAAACCCCCAGCTATTTTGTTTTGCAGAGGGGATGAAGTAGTAAACCATGTAGTTTTCTGTTTCTCGACAGAACAACAATAAGGTTTATTTCAAAAAGACGAGAAAAGTACAATCCAAAGTAGATATGACAGTTCTTCCCATCTATTCTAGCCTTGCTGAGCAGAGTTTCCTGATACCTGCTGTAGGTGGGAGGTGATAGGTATCCCGTGGAATTAGTTGAGGTGCACGCAAGCTGACCCGAACACCACAGTTACCAAAAATATTCAGATATAACAGACGCTAGCTGACAAATGTTTTGGTGAGGTTCTAACCACCCAAAACACGAGTTGCAAGACTTCCAACGAACAGTCATATGATATAGAAAAAGCAATTTTACATGGTTTGACATCTGTAAAAAAAAAAAGATTTTAGACCTAACTCAACCCCAAAAACCAGTTCATGAGGGGAGGATAATCCAGGCCATATAAGGAGACCACATTCCTTAGCCGATGTGGGATACTTAAGTCAACACCTCTCCTCATGCCCAGGTTTGGACATTAGAAGCGCGACAATTTAATATTAAGAGACCAAATGATAAATCTTATGAATTGGGATGGACTTGACTCTGATACCATGATAAATGGATCATGGGTCTAACTCAACCTCAAAAGCTAGCTCTGAGAGGAGGGTTGTCCAAGTGATATAAAGAGACCAAATCCCCCATGCCTTAACCGATGTGGGAGACTCAACAGCATCTTCAAGATAGCTCAGCTTGAGGATTAAGAAAAAGATAACCTAGACCAAAGACAATATAAATTCCTAATTTACTGGTTTAGCACTCATTTGCAGGCTACTCCAAAAACCTCTTCACTTAGCCCCCGTCTGCTACTTCAACCACACAACTGAAAATATAATAAGATTTATCATTTGGTCCACATGTAGTGAAGTCATCAGGAGAAAATGCTTGGATCTTCATAGGCTGTGATCTTTAGATTATTATTTTTGGAGGGTGTTTGGATTATGTTGAGTCATGTCAATGGATATTAAGAGCTTGTTGAGCTGTGACAAGGACCAGAGAGTATACAGAACTCTGAAGATGCTCTGAAAGACTATTACATTATGCATTCTATGGACTGTTTGGCTAGATATAAGCAAAAAATGCTCTAAGGTGAAAAAAATTCATGTTCCATAAGTAATGCAGTTAACAAAATTTATACTTTGTGCACCAAAGGGTGTGGTCTAGTGGTCAATGGACAGCGTTGAGAACCATTTAGAAGCTCATTACCACCTAAATGTGTACAAACGCTTGTTTGTGACCAGGATAAGCTTAGAGAAGAGACTAATCCTATTCGTGCTAAAGAAAACTTGGGAGTATCATGAGCAATTTGAAATTGGTAAGGTTTTGTATCACTTTTTTGTGTGCTTTAGTGCAAAATAAAATACATGTTTATGTTGTATGAAGTATTTGATTAAATTACTTTAGAGATGGCAACGAATGGAAGAGAATCTTGCATTGTTGATGTAGGATTGCAATTTGCTACTAGTGGTGAGTTCAATACTTTATTTGTTTGGTAATATCCTTTCGTACTTTGTAATTTTATTCTTTCATCTTGAAAGCTATATTATAACATCTGGTTTTATCTTACTTTTTATTAGGTTCAAGTCCATGCCTCCTAAAGTTCGGTCACTGATTTGGGAACATTTTATCGTGGTTCAAGACAATGAAGAAAGGCAGAAAGCAAGGTGCTTGACATGTGGTGTGATAATTATCATCCAAGAACTAATGGGACAAGTAATTTAATGAATCACATCAAGAGATGTCTTGAGCATCGTATCTATCAAGAAAGGCTGATCCGTAATAACCCTATGTATTGAATTTGGTGAATTTTAGACTTAATTTGTGATTGCTTGTGTTTGATGATGGATTTATATTTGTATTTGGTTGTTGCTAGTTTATCCCTTAGCGAAAGGCAGTTGTTAGTTGTTTGGCTGCTGCTTGATTTGCCTTAGTGACTAGCGAGGCTGCATTTTCATTTTAAGACATGGTGTTCACTTTGGCTGACTTTTGTGCTTGCAAATTTAAGCTGCTGCAGACCTGCAGTGCTGCTGAATTTTAAGTTACTGTGGTGCTGTTAGTTGTTTGGCTGGTGCGTTTGCTGAATTTTAAGCTGGCTGTTGCTAAATTTAAGCTGTTGTTTGCCTTGAGCAATTAGAATTTTTTTTTTTTTTTTTTATAATTAGTAGTTTAGTACTGTTGTATTCTTCAGCATTAAGGAATGTTGGCCACCTCCAAAAAAATTACAGGGTAGTAAGGTTAGACTCTAAGCTTTACAGAGAGAATAAAAACACTAAACAGTTCCATTTCACATCATGTATGGACCTGATCTTGTCTTCAAAACATCTCCCATTTCTTTCTTTCCATACTGTCCCCGCCATATATATTAAAGGAATTATCCTCCACCAGTTTTTCTGACTCTTGCTACCCCCTCTTTTCATCCAGCAGCTCATCAAGTCAGCAGTATACTCAGGCATTGTCCACTCAGTATTTGTGAGGCTGAGAAATAGGTTCCACAATTGTGAAGTAAACATTAAATGTAAAAAAAGATGGTTGTTTGTCTCCCCAAGTCTCATTGCACAAAAAACATATTGTTACTACTATTCTCCCCTTCTTTTGTAGAACCTCATGTGTCAACCATGCTCTCTTCACCACAAGCCAAGTGAAGCATTTAACATTGACGGGAGCCATGCTCTTCCAGATGCTTGAGCACTCACCTTGCTCACACTATTGTCCCTCTTGTACATTTTTCACAGAGAAAATGTCATCCTTTGAAAGATGCCATCTCAGTGTATCAGATTGCATTGTGGTGCCAGCGAAATTCTCCACTTCACACAAAAAGGTTGCCACCCTATCATGCCCTTTCCTTGTTGCCTTTCCATAGGAAATCTCTCCTCAATTTGTTTAGCTTCTTAATCACAATTGCAGGTATAGGAAATAGAGACATCACATAGGTGGGAAGCGAGTCCAACACTGTGTTGATTACTGTGACCCTTCCTCCTAGTGAAAGATACTGAGCTTTCCACTGAGCCAACTTCTTGTTAGCTTTCTCTATAATGCTATCCCAAATCTCCACATCCTTATGTTTTTCTGCCTAAAGGCATCCCTAGGTATACTCTGTGGGCAGATTACCTACACCACACCCAAGAATGATAGCAAGGGTCTGGATGTTTGGCACTTCCATTAGCTGTTTCATTTAAATAAATACCGAGGAACCGAATTAGTTTGGTACGGTATTTGGTACACACTATTGAAAACCCGAAAACTAAAATACCAAACCGAAGTTCGAAAGAACTGAATACCGAATGCTCACCCTAGTCTGATTCTATGTTGAGACCTGTTCAAAATGACAGCTAGATAAACATTTTGACTGGTAAATGAAATGACTGCATTACAAATCCTCAGCCAGGCAAGAACAGTCACTCAAAAGACTTTTGATAACAATCATGATAACTAGTTTTAATTAGGTGATTATATTTTTATAATTGTGGTGTCAGACCCAGCTTGCATGCACCTTTGATAATTCCACAAGATATGGTACCAGGTAACTTTGTCCACCAAGTCTAGGACATATATGAAAAAGAATCATCACTTGTTTTTGTCTCTATTGGAATTTGGACCTGAGACCTCATGGGTCTAAGCCCACTTCATTTACCACTAAGTCACATCCTTGGATGCTAGGTGATAAATATTTTAATTAAGACAGAAAAACTTTGCCATAAAATGACATTCTACTGCAATTAATATGCATCTCTGAAATATTCTGTTCTCTTTATCTTCCCTACAATTTGAATATACTTATGTTTTCTGCATAATAAATTTAAGGATGAATGCATAGAGAGCAACATAACATACCACAACTGCAATGTGCTTCAACTTCCTCTCACAAAATTTAGCAATACTAGAATGCAAAAGATGAACTTATTGTAAAAAACCAAGAAAATGGAAAAGCAGACTGACCCATCGACTTGGCAACATACAGCCACACAAAATTGAGAGGTAATGACAGATATCCTTTGCTCCCATGTAATGATCAATCACAGATATTGTAACTCAAAGGTTTTCCAATACAGTGTGGAGATTTGAAACACGGCGACGGAATAATGGTTCTAGCCTGAAAGCTGGCACCCCAGTCTGCCACCTATTAGTATCATACATCTCTTTCCATGCCTGCACTATCTCATCGACCTTAAAACCTGGAAAGGAACAGGTGCAAGATGGCAAGGAAATATATCACTTAATTCAGCATAAAATGTATGTAAAATAGAAAGAAAAAAATTTGTTCATATTTTACCTTCAAGAGCAGTTTCATTGGAACAGTGGTTCTTTATCATAACCGCAATATCAATTTGAGATGCTCCAGCTAGCTCAAACTTTTCCATTGCAACCTCCAAACATTCTTCCCAAGTTGGTAGTCCCAGCTTAAATTCCACCACGGAACGTTCGTAGAGCATGGTACCCCATAAGAGGTAAATCTGAGATCTCATGTTTGCAGCTTGCTCCTCAGATTCTTCGGCTGGTTTATCTTTAAGTAGACCATCCAATCCCATTTTCTGCAATAGAGCTTTATATTCATCATTTTTGGAGAGTCCATTAAGACGTTGTTCTTCCATCTCCTCCCACATTTCTGTTCCTCTTTCCATGCTATCCTCAGCCTTGTTATACAGCTCCAAGATCTCTGCACAAGTCCCCGTCTCTAACTCAACTTTGCTTCCAATCAAATAGTACCAGGAGAGTTTTGCGTGTTCAAACTGCTGCTGACCAAGTGCAAGAAGGCCTTCATAGAAATCAGGCTTGAGCCTAAGAGCCTCTCCATACCTACTTCCTGCCATTTCATATTCTTTTTCAGCCCAGTCATATGCAGATTTAACCTGTTTCAACAGAGATTCCCGAGAGCCATCTTCAGTAAAGTATACACGCTTCCTTGCTCTGGACATATGAACATTTCCCCAATTAAACAAAGACAAAGCTGCCATCTCTTGGAACTTAGCTGCAGCAATTCCAAAAAGCTCTTGTGATTCTTCACCTGTAACAGTGTCCTCCATAGTTTCACAGTAGAGTTTCATACCTATCTCATGAAGATCCAGATATGGGTCGCAATCAAAGCCAACATGATTTTTGAACAGCCGTGCAAATTGGATGATCCAGTCTTCAACACAAGTTGTCCCTTTATTCAGTTGCCTTTCTTTCTCCAGATGCCCATCATCTGTGACTATAGTTGATTTGTAACTGCTGGAATTCATATCCTCTTCACCACTCATTCCCTCATATACAGGTTCTTTATCTGGCGTAACTTGTACAACGTAGAGTCTTAAAGAAGTCTGAGAAGCAGCAGATGATTCAACCAACCTAAGCTCATCAGTGGTGGTTATAGTAACCAAGTCACCTTCTTGATCCCTATACTTGATTAATGCACCCTTCAAGTTTGGGAATCGATCGAGAACAATGTCCCTCACAAGTCTAATACTGCAATCCACTGGTAACTGTGCCCATCTAATATCCTCCTCGAATACTAATTTGACTGTTCTTGTCACTATCTTTTCTTCCTTAACACTTCTTTTCTCCTCCACAACCACCTTGTTTTCCTCAACCTTCCTTCTGTCAAATTTGTTACTCTTCTTTTTAGATTTTACAACCTTAGTAGAAACCGGAGGCTCAACAACAACTTCCAATTCTTCAATTTTTACACCTTTCTGTTCCAACGCCCCTGCAATATCAAGCGCAGTCAAATTATTGGGTTCAATACTCAAAACAAGGTTAACATCCCTTAAAGCCAATTCAAGCCTATTCAATGATTGATAACACTTTGCTCTCTTCAACAAAGCTTTAGTATACTTCGGAGCAACTTGAAGTGCCAAGTTACATTCAGTTATTGCTCTTGGGTAATCACCAAGACCAATTTGCATATAACAAGCAGCCATATTAGTATGCAAATACGCAACATCAATATGATTAGGCGGAAGCAAATTAAGAGCCTTCTCATACTTCAACATAGACCCCTCATGATCATGCTTCTGAAAAAGCTTGTTCCCTTCTTCCTTCAATTCTTGAGACATAGTGATGAATACAGCAGTATCTTCATCAAATGCTTTAGAAGTGCCATGTTTGACATTTGCAGATATGACTTGAGTTTTCTTCTTCCCAGTAGGCTTCCCCATAGCAGCAAATCAATAAGAAAGCAAAAAAGATGTTGAAAAAGCAGTGAAGGATTGAGGAAAGTTCGGATTTGGAAAGAAAGAAAGAGAGAGGGAAAGAAAACGGCGGATGAAGAGAATGATAATGTATAAAGTTGGTTTCCCTTTCAGTAGGAATAGGGTTTACTTCCATAACTGCGTCAACGCTCATTTTCAACTACAGCGTCCTCACTTACCCATTTTCATCTTTTATCTCTCTCCATATATATACCTTCCTTCATAACGCTACTTGCACAATTCAATTACCCATCTCGACTACCGACATCTCATTACAGGTGGATATGGTACGGTAGATATGAGATTTATATATAATTAAAAAATTATATACCGTAATTTGGTTGTTATGATATTTGAAAAGAATGCAAAAATTAAATCAAAAAAATGTTATTGAGTTGGTACTATTAAGTTAATGAACGAGTAAATATTTTAAAAGGTCACTTAACTTTGAAAAATTATGTGCAAAGTCATTCAAATTTATTTTATATCAACAGCTGAATGACTTTTCTACATAATTTCTTAAAGTCCTTTTGAGATATTTACTCGTTAATGAATAAATGGATTTTTTTTAAAAAAAAATTGGGTTATTGGTTTGATATTGATTTTTGGGGAAAGGGTCGAAAATTCCCTTAAACTATGTGAAAAGAACAAAAATGTCCTCCGTTTATAATTTGGCTAAAGAATGTCCTTACCGTCAATACTTTGGTTCAAAAATGCCCTTAAACTATGCGAAAGGAACAAAAATGTCATCCGTTTGTAGTTTGGTTCAAAAATACCCTTGTCGTCAATATTTTGATCCAAAAATGCTCTTATTGTTATTTAATGGGTCAAAACCCATTCTTTTTCTAATAATATTTTTTAAATTAGCAAATGTTTATCTTACTTCAATTCAGAAAAAAAATGAAAATATTTCTTATTTTATTATCATTATTTTTTATCGTTATATAAATATAAATTAATGATGGATTGACTATGCTTATATTTATAACATATATTATCTATCGAAATGGTACATGAAATTATTATATTTTAATTGATAAAAGAGAAAAGACATAAAGGCACCACTGAAGTTGTCTCGAATTTTCAAAAAGACACCTTAACTTTGTAACTGTCCAATTACCTCACTGAACAATTTTGAACTGATATTATTATATTATTTTTTGATCAACCCCCGACTTTAAGAAGCAAGTGTTATCACACACCAATCATTACATGACACATGTTAATTTATATATATATATATATATATATATATATATATATTTCATTTTAAGTTTTTTCTTTATTTTTGCTTCTTTCTCTCTCTCTTACTTTTTGACTTATTTTAATTTTGATTTCATCTTGAATTCCACTTCGTCTTCAATCATACTATTTTCTAGACTTTATTGAATTATTGATAACAAAACTAATTATTTTTCTAAGAAAATTTAAAATTTTGAAGGTATCATCAATTACTCCTTTTCATATAACTTCAAAATTAGAAATCATAATTTTAAAAGAATCAATGAATTCCCCAAATATTGAAAGAACTTGATTGAAATCAGATTAAAAAAAAAAACTATATGATACCTTCTAATCATCTTGAAATCTAATGAGTTTATCTTTTTTTTAAAAAAATAATCTCTAATGGGTTTATCAAATTGTTCGAAAGGTAAGAAAATATTTGGATAAAGTTTTAAAATTAAAGAGAAAAACTAATAGTAGTAAAAAAAGGAAGGTGAAGTTGTGGTAAAAATGGTGAGTGGTGACATTGAAAGTGAGAAGGTTCAATGGAGATGACAATGAATTTTTGAAGAAGAAAGAAAGAGAAAAAATAATAAGGAAAAAAGTTAAATTAATAAGAAAATATATTTTATAATGATATACTTGTAAAATAAAATTATATTAGTTATTTTAGGTTGCTCACTCTCTTTGAGAGAGTGCACACACTCTTTATGTCAGGTGGACAAAAAATGATGTGATAATATCAGTTCAAGATTGTTTAGTGTGGTAATAGGACGCCCCATAGTTAAGGTGTCTTCTTGAAAATTCGGGACAAGTTCAAGTGTTACTTTATGCCTTTTCTCTTGATAAAATGAGATTAAGAGGGAAAAAAATATTTCCTACATTTTTATTTGTTAAAGTGATTTTAGAAGAAAGAAACAAAATAATGTTCTTTAATAATATTTTAATTAGGAAGAAGATGTGTTTAAAAAGAAAAAATAATATATTTATTCGGAAAAGGGCATTTTTGACCCATTTTGTAACTATAGAGGCATTTCTGGACCAAAATATTGACTGCAAGGGCATTTTTGAACCAAAGTATTGACGGTAAGGACATATTTGAGCCAAACTATAAACGGAGGACATTTTTGTTCCTTTAACATAGTTTAAGGGCATTCTTTACCCTTTTCCCTTGATTTTTTAATATTAGGTTTCTGGATAAACTGATAACCCATTAAGACAATAGTCGTTTACTAAAATATCAATATTAACACTTTATTAGTTACTATATTTGCCCTTTAACCTTCAATTCACATATTATCTGTGTTGCTCTTGAACAATTCTTTATATGTTAGTTATTATTATTTCTATTTTATGAGCATTCTGTAAAGTTACATTATTGTTTTGTCGCGTCAAATTATTGGAGAAGTCATATAATTATTTTATGAGCATTTTCTTATTGGCTAAACAATACTATTAAGGATTAAAAATCGATAAAAATATCTTATTGATTTGGTTATTGGTTTAGCGTACTTAAAAATAAAAAATTGATCAACCGAACTGATCAATGCACACCTCTAATTTGATATGCATTTAAAAAAAAAGTATTTAGTATGATATTTGGTATTTATAAAAATATATATTGAATATCATACCGAAATATAAATTTACATATAAAATTCATATATATAATATATATATATATATATATATATATTAGCAAATAAATAAAATAGTAATGTAACACCTTTGGTAATTTGAAGTTGGATTGGAAAGGAAAAATTTGCATTTTGGCACTGAGGCAGTAGGTCTACGAGTCCTACCTACGGACCGTAGGAAAGCACTAGTAGGGCCTGGTGAATTTCCCGAGAATGTTCAGTCTTTGATGTTTGACTTACGAATGAATAAGACTAATTGTAGGGTTTCTATGGCGCATAAGGAGGTATCCGTAGAAGTGATCCAAACTTAGTGAAATTTTGGTCTTAAACTTGAGGTCTACGAACCGTAGAATGGTCGACGGTCTGTAGGAATGACTCATAGGAATTGTTCAGAATGTTGAGCCCAGTAATAGGTTCCACGGTTGACCAAGACTGTTCGTAGAAAGTCCTAGGAACCGTAGATCAAAGCCGTAGACCTTGTCCAACAGTTTTTAATTTAGGATGTTTTGGTCTTTTCCTACCCAATTAATCCCTAAACTACGCCATTTTGTCCCTATAACTACCCTATAAATGTTTTTACTCCTAAGACTAAGCCTAAATTCTCCCATCCACTCAAACTCTTAAACTCCCTCAAGTCTTCTTCTCCAAATTCTCTCAAGAGCTCTCAAGGTGGAAGTTAGGGTTTCAAGCTTCAATGTCTCATTCTCCTTTCATTCTTAGGGCTTTAATTATCAAGATATGTGGGAATTCATCGATAGATCTCTTTCATCCATTGGGTCCTAAAAGAATCTCAATCTCCTAAATTGATTTTACTCAATTCCATTAGGGTTTTATGCAAATCTCTATGAGTTCTATTTATTATGATTAAATTGTTTATATTCAATCTTATTATGCATCATTTGATTAAATTACATGATTTTCAATTGTTTTCATATGGCCTCATGCTTATGACTACTTTATGAACATGAATTATGAACAATGTTTATGAACTTATGAATTATGGTCATGAATTATGAACAATGTTTATGAACTTATGAATTATGGTCATGAATTTGATTAAGGATTTATGCATGGTTTATGAAAAGAATGATTTATGACTAAAGGATACTTTTAAGTTAAGTGCCAAAGTTTTGTGAAAGGCTTTCTCACAATTGAAAGGAATCATCATTTAGATACTTAGAAAGGTAAGTGTCTATTATGAAAGTTTTATGAAATCATGATTTGAAAGGAGCTACTCTATGATGACTTATGATTGGATTGGTAGTCTTTAAATATTGTCTTTTCAAGTTTTATGATATGATTATTTTTATTCTGTTGGAATTTTACTTAGCACCGAGAGGACTTTGAGATGGAGGTTTTACTGTTAGTAGAGATTTTGTCTTTAGTAGCAATCTCTTTATCCCAAACTACATGCCCTCGTAGAATTGGTTGACTTAGATAGTGGATCCACCTAAGCTATTTGATATGGTCCTTACATTGGCAAGTAGGACAACCTCTTTTCGGTGTGGGGAAGACACCAGATTTCATGTTATAGCTCACATGGTCTATATCGGTTAAATGGTAAATATCCCACAAATGAACTATGTATTTTTCAAAAGTTTTATAAAAGTTTTCCTTATGATTTCAAGTATGCATTGACCTTGTTTATGCTTCATGGTTTATCATTAAAGACTCTTACTACGTTTTACTTAGTCATGCATATCATGTTTTAAGTTCCTCATATTATCATGTCTATGCTTTATGCAGTTCTCTGTACTTAGTACATTCATTATACTAATGCATATGTGTGCTTATATTGAATATAGGGTTCGATGCTCTACCTTCCGGACATGCTTAGATCGGGATTGCCAGCTTTGATTGCTTGGATTTGTGACTTCTCATGATTTGAGGGTAAAACCATGATTACTTTTATTGCTTTTATGGTCTTCTTTGTTTCAGACTTGTACGTGGTGATTGATCAACTACAAGGTGCGAGTTACTTCTCTAAGATCGACCTCTAGTCGGGTTATCACCAATAGAGGGTGAAGGAAGATAACATTCCAAAGACGGCTTTTCGAACTTTGTATGGTCATTATGAATTTTTGATAATGTCATTTAGTTTGACTAATGCTCCGACTGCATTTATGGATTTGATGAATATAGTGTTTAGACAATATCTTGACATGTCTGTGATTGTGTTTATCGACGACATTATGATTTACTCAAGGAGTGAGGATGAGCACACCGATCATTTAAGGATTGTGTTGCAAATCCTCAAGGACCAACAACTCTTTGCAAAGTTTAGTAAATGCGAGTTTTGGTTGAGATCCATGGCGTTTCTTGGTCATATTGTTTTCGCTAATGGTATTGAGGTAGATCCTAAGAAGACAGATGCAGTTAAGAGTTTGCCTAGACCACTATCCCCTTCATATATTCGAAGTTTCTTAGGTTTGGTTGGTTATTATAGAAGGTTTGTTGAAGGGTTTTCTTTGATCTCCTCTCTATTGACGGCATTGACCCAACATAAAGTTAAGTTCTTATAGTTGGAAGCATGCGAGAAGAGTTTTCGAGAATTGAAAGATAGACTTATGTCATAGACTTAGAGTTTCACTAAAGCTCCGTGTAGTACTCGACAACTTACTCATGATTATTTCACGGTCTTTTAAGCTCAAGTAAGCCTTTGAAATTAAGATCGCTAAGAGAATGCAAGAAAGACTTAGAAAGCTTTTGGAAGAAGGCTTTGTTATTGCTTGGAGAATGCTTTAAACTTTAAGTGATGCTTGCTTCAAGCTTGGATGATTTACAAATGAGAGACCCTCTATTTATACTACTCCCTAGGGGCCTAAGTGTAAATAATAATTAATTTACAAGTCCCTAAAATATTTACACTTTAGTCCTATTCTAGAATTCTCTACAAGTTCTAAGGAATTCTATATCCTTCTTGTAAATGTCTAGGGAATTCTAGAGTGTTCTACTAACTTCCCCACAACTTTAGATTCTTCTCCCTTATTTCGGTGCCGAATTTGAATAGTGAAGTGGCGGGACATGACACTCTTCCCCACCTATTGATGCCTTGACCGTGTCACATTGCTGTTGCATGGACAACCGAGTCTTGTCTTTTCGTATGCGCGACCAGTAGTCCATTGACTCTATCAATGCCCTTGTGTAACTCCCTCGACTGCTTTCTTATCTCTTCTAGCTCAGTCTTATGGTCTACCTCCTTCCTATGAGGTGAGCGCCTTCGCGGCTCCTCTGGCATCACGTCATTGTTCTTTTCTAGATACTTCTTCATGCATGGTGGCAAGGACCCTTTAGCACCATTGTCTTCTTTCGAACTTGCAATGGTGGCTACAAATGTCGACTCCTTCCTCTTAAGGTCTCCTATGAGCTGCGTGGCCATTAGTTGAACTCGTCCTTCCATCGTTGGTACCTTAACCAGGGGTGCCATGAATGATCGTCCTTGCTCCATGACCAAAAGTTGTTGGAGGTAAGGATCGATCACCGCATGGCACTGCTGGAAGAACTCTTGCCCAAGAATTATGTCAAAGAGATCTAAATAAACGACAATGAAGTTGGTTTTACCTTGCCACTCGCCTAGCGTGATGCTTACTCCATGCATAACTCCAAACACAGGAGCTGGTGGTGCGTTGATCATCCTGAGTTGAGCGTTACTTGGACTGTAACTCAGCCCCAACCTTGTCGCTACTATCTTGGTCATGATATTGGCTTCTGCACCCGTGTCAACCATAGCACGCGCGGGTCTTCCATTAATCGTGAGGTCGACATACTGTGCTCCGTATTCTCTCCGCTTCCCTAGCTGCTTCGTGATGGCTCCGCATAGTCCTATCAAGCCCAACTGTGTTGTCTTTGTACCTTGTCCTTTTTCCTGTGCATCCTTCTCCTTCCGCTCTCGCAGGATAGCACCAAGGCTCTTCAGTTTAGGGCATTTTGCATAGCCATGCGGCCCACCGCATATGTAGTAACCATTTCTTTTGGAAGTTTCTGTCTTCCTTTGCGTATCACTTTGACGTCTAAACTTCTTGCCATCGGACCTTATAAATGTCATGATTCTTGGGATGTAGCCGCTGCTCCTCGATTTTGCCACGATCTCCCCCACCATGGTTATGACTACCTCTCACCTCCTCTCCTCTGGCTCTGTCGGGCTTTTCATGCTTGAGGTATGTCAAAGCTTTGGCCCGCGTGATAGCTTTATCGATAGTCCTGACCTGTTGGCGTTCCAACTCCGTCCTAGCCCAATTTTGCAGTCCATCCATGAAGTGGAACAATATATCTTCATCCTTGAGGTTGGTAATTTGAAGCGTGAGGGTGGTCAACTCCTTCACGTATGCGCGTATGCTGCCCGTTTGCTTCAATTCCCTAAACTTGTGCTTCGCCTCATAGATTACGTTGTTAGGGAAGAAAGCTTTCTTGAACTCTACTCGGAATTGCTCCCAAGTGTTGATGGTACAAAGTCCCTTCCCTATTTCCGACTCTTTCCGCCTCCACCATGGTATGGCTATCTCTGAAAGATACAATACAACGATGTTGATCTTGTTTTCATCGCTCTTCACTCAGTTACACTTTAAGTAATTCTCCAAGTGTTATAAGAAATTCTCCACCTCTTGTGCATCACGTACGCCTTTGAACATAGGTGGCTTGGGAGCCTCGACCTTTGCCTCCCTATCTCGATTAGACGACGACGATCCTCCAACTTCCACGCCCTCCTTGAGTGCTTTCATCTTGGCCTTCATGGTCTCAATCATTCTTAACACCTCCATGAGCCGACACTCCAAGTTAGTGATGACCTCCTTCATCTCAAACTTGGCACGCTGGCGACCCTCCAACTCCATGCGGATGTGGTCATTCTCCTCAAGGGTGAAGTCCTCCAAAGTCTTGAACTTGCTATCGACCTCGTTCAAGCGTCTGCCTAAGATATCTATGGCCTGCCTCAACGTTTCAACCCTTGCAATCCACTCTTCTCTGGGTGTGACATAAATGGGATCCTTGCCACGATAATCATCACTCACTTCGGTGGTCGAAGGTGGGTGAGACGTTAGCGCCTCTCTTGGTGTAGGGTCGAGCAACATTTTCTCGCTACTCTTAAGGTGCTTCTTTCCCTTGCGGTGTTTCTTTTCACCATCCCGTCAGACGTTGGTGGTGCTAGTAGTGTTCAAGTCTCATTCGTTGGCCATTCTCTTAGTATAAAACTTTTGCTCTGATACCACATTGTCACGGACTTAGAGTTTCACTAAAGCTCTATGCGACACTCCACAACTTATTTACGATTCTTTCATGGTCTTGTAAGCTCAAGTAAGCCTTTAAAACTAAGATCGCTAAGAGAATGCAAGAAAGACTTAGAAAGTTTTTGGAAGAAGGCTTTGTTATCGTTTGGAGAATGTTATACACTTTGAGTGATGCTTTCTTTAAGCTTGGATGATTTACAAATGAGAAGCTGGTTAACTTTCAATTTACACCACTTCCAATTCTAGGTGCAAAGACGATCGTTATCTAGTATACCAACGAAGAGTTGGGGTCGAACCCACAGGGAGCGGTATGTGTTCAAATTTAATTATGAAGTGCAAACGTGGTCTAATCGGTTATAGGAATAGAAATTATTGTAAATTTACATACAAGTCAAAGGGGGTGACAACAAATGTCAGATGGGGGGATTTCTTTGTCAATTAACAGGTAAAACAAGTACGAAGACAGGGGAAACAACAATTTTAAGAGGAATTCTTGGGATGTGATCGATTATAAGCTAATTATGCAATATGGGTAATTGAGTTTTAACAAACTTGTTGAAACAACATGGGTAGGCTAGGCGATAAGTGCAATAGCTTTCTATCGAACAACTATTACGATTCAGGTGATTTCTCTCGAACATCGACAAGATTGACAAGATAAACAACCCACGACCTTAAAATATCCATTCTCTTGAGCTAGATAGGTAGAATTGAGTTTAAAATTCACTTTCTCAAGCTGAACCCATATCAACCCAATACCTACAATCAGTAATCAAAAGCTTTGGTTCGAAAACCTCTCTCAAGCAAGCCAAGAACACTATGCTAGAATTGCATTTGCAACTACAATCCATAGATTAAAACACAACTAATGATTAAACCCACATTAAACTAGCAAAATAATCATTAAACAACAATACCCATGAACAAATTAGACCAATAATCACATGATCACACCCCAAGAATTGGGGTTTTAGCTACATATCATAAAAATAGAGAAACGATTACCAAATACATTTGCCATGATCTGGGTAAAGGTTCTCAAGTCTTTACAATGGTCCAACTTAAAGAAATTCAGAAACCCATTTGCAAATCTTCAAGTTTGAGCCCTAAAAGTTTCAAAGTCTACAATGGAACTAAAAAACTAAGGGAAAGCTCTAACTCTAAAATGGGATCTACAAGGAACTTCCAGGAACTCCTGAAATTTCATTTAAAATTTCAATTTATAGTTGTCCAAAATTTAGCTTGAAAGGTCATTGGGCGAGGTAAGTTGGGCCTCGCCAAATATGTTGGCGATTCGCGCTTTTCTTCAATCTATCACCATTTTGCATTGGCCATTTGTCTTCAGGGTTCTGTGACTTTAGGCCATCGAAGTTGCCATCGCAGAGTCATTTGGCAATCCGCGACTGCTCATTTTTGTCGCCAAGTTGGTTCTTCACCAGGGCTAGCACGCTGAAACTTTAGGCGAGCTAGAAGAGCCACTCGGCGATTCGCCGAGTGGTCTTGGCGATCACTATGATTGTTTTTCTTCACTTCTTCAGCTTGTCTGTTCCTTTTTTTTGCCTGGTAGTGTCCTTGCCTTAATCCTTAGACTTAAATATTGCAAATCAACACTTTAACATCAGTTTAGAGCATAAATTAGGCCTTTGAGGACACTAAAACTATTAAAACAAAGCCCTAAATGAGTAAAAATCTCGGACTCATCAACACCCAACTTAAACTTTTGCTTGTCCTCAAGTAAAACTCAATATCAATCAGTTTGATAAGGATGTCTACCAACAGTGTTGCTTAAGACTCAACACAAATGCACACACAAGGTTCAAACTACACATACAATCCTCAATTGTGCACTCAAAGATTCAAATTGTGACTCACCATTATCAAGTGTACTCAAGTTCACAATGATTGCTTCAAATGCAAGTTCAAGCTCAACAAAGGTATTCAAATGCCCTCACAACAAAGATGATTCCATACTCACACAAAATTTCTCAAAGATTTAAAGTATCGGAATCACATACAACTCTCACACTCACAAAGATGAACACATGCATGACTCCACCCATAGGCTTGCCCTTATTTTCCAATCAACATTCGTTTTAGCTCATTCAAGATCACAAAGGCCTTTTAAGGCTTGTAACAAGGCTGAGTGTAAAGGTATGGTTATTTAGGCTTAGTGGCTTCTACCTTCATGAAGTATGGCTTGCAAATAACTCTTTCTCCTTCTCTTTCACATTCAAACATGTTCAAACTCTACCTATTATTCAACTTAACATGAATCACCAGATACCCCATTATTCTTCATTCTTTTCACACACTGTATTGCACAACTTTTTCTCTTTTTTTTAGTCTTTTTCTTTTCTTTCTTCTTTTTTTCTTCTTTCTCTTCTCTTTTTTTTTTATATGGAGGGGTTTCATTTTTTTCAAAACAATCCATCAAAGGGGGAATCTTCACACTTCTTGACTTTCCTTCTTTTTCACCTCACCCCCAACTTAGGCTGCTATTCAAACAAACCACTACTTCATAAAGGTTATGGTAATGAGATAAAGAGGTCAAAGTTGTTCAAGTTTCTTCCAAGAAAGGATAGACTCAAAAGGTGCCAAGCAAGGTTCACACATTTCACAAGGTTGACCACAATGAGGTATATTATCAAATTGGCACACTCTGCAAAATTTTTGCCTAAGATCATTTCAATTGCTTTCTTCACTCAATCAATCGAACCAACGGGGCAAGTTCTAGGTGTCATCAAACACAATGTTCAAGACAACCTCACCACACAAGGCATTGGTACCATTATCAAACCAGACTCCACACTTTCTAGCTAGCGTGCAATGTTCAAAACAAGAGACTTATTCGACAACCGGCTAGTGATAAACACACTATCAAAGATGCTTCATCCAATACTAAGCATCAACGATCATTCAATAGTAATATAACCCAAATAGTGAGTTGGGTCGAGTCCCAAGAGAGTGGTTCGTACTCAAGAATCAATAAAAAAACATAAATATGCTCTAGTCAATCATACCTAAAAATAATTTACGAAGAAAAACATAATTCAAGTTTGGGGTGACACAAGTGTCAAATATCAAAGGGGTAAATAACATAAAAATACGAAGTTAAGATTGTATTTGCAACTACAACCTATTAAATTCAACCACAATTACGGACGAAATCACTTTTAAGCAACAAATAAACTATCAATTAACAATACCCAACAATTAAATCAACCCATAATTACATAATCACACCCAACAAATTGGGGTTTTAGCTAGACATAGTAAAAAGGTAAAAATCGTTACCGAGTTGTGTTTCTATCATCTGAATAGGATTGATATAGTCTTTACAAAGGTCTAAGATGAAGAATTTTCAACACGCACTTCCAATTTCTTAGAAATGGAAATCTCAAAGCTAAGGAAATATTGTCTCTCTATTCAGTTCTAAATTCTAAACTTCAAAAACTACTGAATGTTAAATCAGATACTAAGCTAAAAATTTAAACAAGTATTTATAGTTGTCAAAAAGTGTGCTACGAAGGTCCAGTCGGCGCAGTAAGTCGGGATTACCGACCCAATCGACGATCCGCCCTTTAGTCATTTTCATCGCCGTTTTACTTTTTCCTTCAGCATCTTCAAGTCTGTAACTTTTGGCGATATGGCACTGCATCACGGAACCGTTCGGTGACTTGCCAACTGTTCCTTTCTATTGCCGACTTGATTTTCTCCTTCAGGGTTTGGCACTCTGGAACATTAGGCGAGGCCAAGGCCGTTCAGTGACTCGCCCAATTGGTTAGGCGATCCTTAGGCCTTTTTTTCTTCGTTCTTTCAGTTTCCTTGTTCCTTTTTGCTCAATAGTGTCCATGCTTTGTTCCTCAATGCAAATACCTGAAATTCAAGGATTTACATCAGTTATTGGTACAAAATATGCATTTACACTAAATCTATTCAAATAAAGCCCTAAATGAGTCCAAATCGTGGACTCATCAGCTAGTCATAACGAGATGCTAAAAGTTCACATATTGCCTATGTAACTTAGTTTGCCTCATCATAGCCGCACATTCATTTTGTTCAATTAAGAGCACTATTCGAGTCATCGGTATTGACCATAACCGACACTCACATTTGCAGAAGAACAACCACAATCACACACAAAAGAGGTGCGAAAATTTTAAAACATGGTTTAAAACTATTTTCATATCAAAACAATGGGCCACAATTTATCAACAACCACAATTCCACAACCAAGATATATATGACTCAATAAGCTCAATATTCACAAAAACACAATCAAAATCAATATTCACCAAAAGGCCCATAAAAGAGATAGGTATGGAAATACCTCACCCCATTAACTAAAAAAATGCAGTTGTCCTCAAATGCAACTAAAATCCAACATTCAATAAATCAATAGAGAGGGAGGTAAAAGTAATCATCCTGCCAGGCTAGGCCTGGGGTGAAGCCTGCATATCAGTCACTCTATTTGTCGGGGCATCAATGTTCGGTGTCTCAGCATCCTTGGCTCCGATGTTGCCTAACATAGAAGTATCCCGAAGTGATGTCTGCCAAGCAGTTTCGAACATAGCTCCCTACAGGTTAACCAAATCATCATAGATAACCTCCTCACGAACACCAAGCTGATCCTCATCTGTCTCAGCCTCAGACTCAGCAGCAACAACATCAGCTCTAACCTCATCTCCAGTGATAGCCAGAGGCACATCAGAATAAACTGGAATATCGGTGCTCGGGATATCTCGTATCTCCACTGTGCCAAATATCATGGACATATCCGTGGACTTCAGCTGGCCCACATCCTTCTTCAACTCAGTAATATCGGCCTTCAAGGTCGTTACAACATGTATGGCCCCCTGGTCTTGTCACACGCCTCCACCCTCAGAGTCAAGACATCCAAGGCCAACTTGTGGCTATCAATCTCAGCTCTAAAGGGTCTCAAAGCAACAACAATGGCCCTCTCAATCATCCCAGAAATAACAACCTCTAATCGGGATGCACGTACATCAGTAGAATAGGCTAAATACCCCATCTTGAATAGTATTTCCTGGGTGATTGAAGGTCAGGATGCAGAAACAACAATAGTAGATCTAGAGGGAGGAGGTGTAACAGATGAGCTAGGAGTCTCAGAAGAGGGAGGTACATAAGTACCTGAGGGCCCATTGACCTGAGTAGGAATGATTACCTCTGCAAGTGTCATATCAACGAACCTTCGATGATGTGTCCACCGGGGCTGCCCTCCTTCTGTCAGCCTCACCCCGCTGGTACTCAACCTCAATATGCCAAATGTTAGTAGAGGAGGTGGATGTCACCTCCATATCCATCTTCTCATCTCTAGGAACACTGGCCCATCTGCACAGCTCGGTGATCAACACCGGAAATGAGAGTGAAGTTTGTCACTGCTTGGCCCTCATGGCCATCTTCTTCTCAATCAATAGCCCCACATTCAATGACTGGCGAGAAATGATGGACCCTAGACAGGCTGCCTTTATGTGTCTGAGGATGGACTCATTATGGGACAACATGATAGTGCTGCTGATGAACCTGAACCAGTATCTGGCAACAATATTCATGTCCTTCTTCTCTATCGGTGCACCAACCTTTATCCACCTTGGGGTAGTATCAGATATCAGGGGTGCCAGCCAACCCTTCAGATCTTCCAAGGTATTCTTCTAGACCAAGTTGATGTACTGATGCATGAAATTGTAAATGCATCCCAAAATGGGATTTATGTTAACACTTTCGCACTTCACCTTCTTACCCCAGACTATCACAAATCAGCTGGTTTGAAGGCACTGTTCCTCCTCTTCCCTTTTGGCAACAAGTCTCCATAAGATGAATAGAACTCCCGGACCCAATTGGGAATGTAGGGACCCTGTGGTTTAGTGAAAATTTCAAACTTATGGAACTTGAGAATGTTCCATATCTTTGGATACCTGTCCACCACACCATCTGTGTACAATCTCTTCTCCTCTAGTATTGTCCTCAATCCCTCGGCCTTTAGTTTGTTGAGTGAATGGGGAGGAGGACTCTGTACTGGTGGCGCTAGGACCGCTGTCTGCTCTGGGGCTGCAGTTGGAGGAGGAGAAGGAGTTTGAGGCACCGAGATCCTAGACGGATCATTCATCCCCTTGGAGTGAAGCTCTGCTCTCGGGGCCTGTAATAGATGGTCATTCTTAGTCTCAAATATTGAAACATGAGAATCTTATGAATCCCCCTCGTTGTCTGATGAGGTGATGTGAGTCTCATAGACTCCCTCACTTTCAGAACTGGCCTCCGGTGCCTCAGCCATGGGCGCCTTGCCCTTACCTTTGACTTTGCCTCCCTTGATAAGGATTTTTGCTGCCTTTTCTCGGGATGCAGCTGCATCCTCATTAATAGTTATTCCTTGTGCCCGCTTCCGAGGCAGCATGTCACTACCAGTAACTTTGGGTCTAGCCGTTCCTGCAAACAACATATAAAACTGTTAGAAAAAGTGTCGAAAATAAGTGCAAGAAGACCCAACGAACCGGTCAACGAGTAGCCGAACCACTTTGGCTAGCCAAATCGGGCTCGCCGAAGGTTCCAGAACAAAATTTCAAAAATTCAAAGCTGGTCGGTGATGTCCAGGGACATTCGGCGGATCACCAACACCAATCGGTGAACTAAAAGTAGCTCGCCAAAAGTTACAGTGTATTTTAAGGAATTATGAGTGCCAAAGGGCGATTAAGAAGTACTTTCAGCGAGTCGCCGAATGAACTCGGTGGGCTCAGGTGAATCGTCGAAAGTTATAGAACACAAACTCAACATTTAAGGAGATTAAATGTCATCTAGGGGGTGTTTGGTGAACCGCCGAACCGGTCGGCGTGCTCGACTTAGCTCACCAAATGGCCCAACGTGCCATTTTTCACCCCGTACTTCAAAATCAATCCTGCATCCCCTGAAATAAAAATTAAATAATTACACTATGAAATTAAAGTAAGACCCATACTACCCATGCCCTTGAGGAACTCAGACTTCCCTCGATTTGGCCAAAATTGGCCATTTGATGTCTTTTGCCCTTAAAAATGACGTCAACCGCTCCATTATTGGGAAAAATGTGACATTTAGGACAATCCAAGGTTACTCAGACTTCACCCCACTAGACCTAACATATATTCAACACAACCCAACAATTTAGACTCGATTTAAATAACCAAAGACATGTGAATCATGCTTAAAGGCCGATTAATACTTATTTCAATTAAAATTAGGCAAACAAACACTCATATAATGATAATCCAACACTTTTCAACAATAAAATACCGATTTGCATTGAAGTTCAACTATATATAGAGTTCGGAGTTCGGAAAATCAACCTTTTATACTGAAATAAGATTTGTAAAGCTAGACGGCAAAGTAAATCTAAATTCCATCCTCGAGAAAAGATCCCAATAAAATGAAAATACAAATGCGACAATATGATAATATAGTATCGGGGAGAGAGTGCGGGAGTTGAAAAGGTGAGAAAATGAAGGAATTTTGAATTTAAAATCATTTGTCCCTTTAAAACCATTAGTTCGCGCTCCATTCGACGGTATAATTCACGCCCGCCAAACCACTTGGTGATGCGCTGAGTGGTATTTTGGCTTGCCGAGTTTTACAGAACTCCCAGCAATTTAGGGGTTCAAAATGACGGACAAAGTCGGGATCGCCGACCTGTTCGACGAGTCACCGACTGAGCTTTTAGCTCACCTTGTTTTACAGAGTTCCCCATAAAGCCAGGTAGTTCCAATGGAGGTCCAAGTCGGGGCTCACCGACCTCTTTGGTGATTCACCGATTGGACTTTTGGCTCACCTAATTACCCATTTCCAACACTTTTCACTCTTCAACGCAAAATCAACGCGCGCTATTCAAAAATAAACTTTAAAACATATAAAATTGGGTTGCCTCCCATGAAGCGCCTTAGTTAATTTCGTGGCACGACGAAAATACCCCTTCAAGCTTCATTTTTGGGGTTTGCCATTGTATGACTAGGCAACCCTTCTTTTGGTCTTGGATTTAAATGAGTCGAGATTTGATCCATTTGTTTCTTCGGCTGTTTAATAGAGACTAAGTGAGAAGTCACTGTCTGATTGAGAGTTGAGACATCCTCCTTTATCTCTTTCAAAACTTTATTCGACCCTTCAACTCTGTTGAGAATACGTTCAAGCATGTCTTCTGGACGGAAGTTCTCCGGGTAAACTCTTTGCTCTTTGGTCTTTTGGCGTTCATTAGGCGGGACATATCTTTCCTTGTCATCATCCTCGTTCTTCCAAGTAGCATTACAATCACTCCATTCCCTATCACGGTCTCTCTATCCATCATCTCTATTACAACCCGGACTTAGATAGTTTGAGCGAAATCCTCCTTCTTGAATAGCAAGGAAGTTTGTTTCCTTATTGTACAACGTTTCAAATTGTCCTTCTTCGGGGCTTACTCCACCAACTCCCATATCAATTTACACTCTTCACACCAGTACTCATCACATTTTTCGCCAATAGATCTAGATGGGTCATCATTTTGGCCATGTTTTGGTCTCTCTTTTGATCCTTCTTGATTTGCTCTTTTGTCATCCTAAAAGTGAGATGAGAGACTTGGTCTTCACGTGTGTACCATGCTCTATTGATCTTGGTCATGCCATCAAGGAGTTGAGACGCTACTTTATAGGGTTGTTGCATTATATCTCCCGAAAGAAGTTGATCAACAACTCCTTTGTTCACCAAGTCGAGACTCCTATAGAAGTATTGTAGCAATATATGGTTTGGCAGTCCGTGAGTCAGACATTTAAGTACCAATTTCTTAAACCACGTCTCGTGGATTAGTTAACCTTCCAAGCGTTTGAAACCTTGGATGCTATCTCTGAGCGTCATCATCTTTGACAGGGGAAAGAATCTCAAAGAGAATGCTGTGGTGAGTTCATCCCAAGAGGTGATGGAGTCCCTCGGTAACTCAACCAACCATTTGGTAGCTTCACCCATTGAAGAGAATGGAAACAAACTGAGACATACTGATTTTTGTAATATGTTCTTGAATAAGAACAGACCATAAATGTCCATGAAGTTCCGAATATACTCATGGGGTCTTCATGGGCTAGCCCTCCATATAATCCCTTTATTTGGAAGAGCTGTAGCATCGTGCTAGTAACATGGAAGACATTATTTCCCTCAACAGGAGATAGACGTATTGCACCAACACCACCTAATTGAATTGGGTCATTCACAATTGGGTCATTCACATCATTCAAATTTCCAACATCATCTCAGTGGCCCACTTGGCTTACCATTACTCCCGTTCATGCTCATCTCTTCCTCTATTCAACACAAACACAAACCGAAGTAAGTCGATTCAACTATAACAAAAAAATATCACAATTCAACTTTAGTAATAGAATTATAAACAACACCACTCCATGCAGCGGCGCCATTTTGATTAACGCTCAATTTCCACCACTTCCAATTCTAGGTGCAGAGATGATTGTTATCTAGTATAAAATCCAACGAAGAGTTGGGGTTGAACCCAAAGGGAGTTGTACGTGTTCGAATTCAATTATGAAGCGTAAACATTGTCTAATTTGTTATAGGAATAAAAATTATTGTAAACATACATACAAGTCAAAGGGGGTGACAACAAATGTCAGATGGGGGGATTGGTTGGTCAATTAATAGCTAAAACAAGTGCGAAGACAGGGGAAACAACAAAATTAAGAGGAATTCTTGGGATGTGATCGATTATAATCTAATTATGCAATATGGGTAATTGAGTTTTAACAATAACTTGCTGAAACAACATGGGTAGGTTAGGCTATAAGTGCAACAACTTTTTCTCGAACAACTATTATGATTCAGGCAATTTCTCTCAAACATCGACAAACATGACAAGATAAACAACCCACAACCTTAAAATATCCACTCTCTCGTGCTAGATAGGTAGAATTGAGTTTAGGATTCATTCTCTCGAGCTGAACCCATATCAACCCAATACCTATAATCATTAATCAAAAGTTTTGGTTCCAAACCTCTCTCTCAAGCAAGCCAAGAAATTTATGCTAGAATTGAATTTGCCACTACAATCCATAGATTAAAACACAACAAATGATTAAACCCACATAAAAATATCAAAATAATCATTAAACAACAATACCCATAAGCAGATTAGACCAATAATCACATGATCACACCCCATGAATTGGGGTTTTAGCTATACATATCATAAAAATAGAGAAACAATTACCAAATACATTAGCCATGATCTGGGTAAAGGTTCTCAAGTCTTTACAATGGTCCAAATTGAAGAAATTCAGAAACCCACTTGCAAATCTTCAAGTTTGAGCCCCAAAAGCTACAAGGTCTACAATGGAACTCAAAAACTAAGAGGAAACTCTAACTCTAAAATGAGAACTGCAAGGAAATTCTAGAAACTCCTGAAATTTCATTTAAAATTTCAATTTATTGTTGTCCAAAATTTAGCCTTAAAGGTCATTGGGCGAGGTAAGTTAGGCCTCGCCAAACATGTCGGCGATTCGCCCTTTTCTCCAATCCATCGCCATTTTACATTGGCCATTTGTCTTCAGGGTTCTCTGACTTTAGGCAATTGAAGTTACTATCGCGGAGTCGTTCGGTGATCCGCCGACTTCCCATTTCTGTTGTCAAGTTGGTTCTTCACTAGGGCTGGCATGCTGAAACTTTAGGCGAGCTAGAAGAGCCATTCAGTGGTTCACCGAGTGGTATTAGCGATCACCATGATCACTTTTCTTCACTTTTTCCACTTGTTTGTTCTTTTTTTACTGGTAGTGTCCTTGCCTTGCTCCTTAGCCTTAAATGCTGCGAATCAACACTTTAACATCAGTTTAGAGCATAAATTAGGCATTTGAGGACACTAAAACTATTAAAACAAAGCCCTAAATAAGTCAAAGTCTCGGACTCATCAGAGGCCTTATATTTATACTATTCCCTAGGGGCCTAAGTGTAAAAAATAATTACTTTACAAGTCCCTACAATATTTACACTTTAGTCCTATTCTAGAATTCTCTACAAGTTCTAGGGAATTCTATAGCCTTCTTCAAAATGTCTAGGGAATTCTAGATTGTTCTACTAACCTCCACACAACTCTATATTGTTCTCCCTTATTCTAGTGTCGAATTTAAATAGTAAAGTGGCGGGACATAACACTTACCTCCACTTTGGTATTTACTCTACCAGAAGGGTCTGATAGGTTTGTTGTTTATTTTGATGCTTCAAGGATTGGACTAGGGTGTGTTCTTATGCAAAATGGGAAGGTTATTCCTTATGCTTAAAGGAAACTTAAGATTCATGAGAAGAACTATCCTACCCATGACTTGGAACTAGTGGCGGTTGGGTTTGCCTTAAAGATATAGTGACATTACTTATATGGTGTCCATGTTGATGTCTTTACCGACCACAAAAGTTTGCAATACGTGTGCAAACAAAAGGATCTAAATCTTTGACAAATGAGGTACCCTGAGTTTCTAAAAGATTATGACATGAGTGTTCTCTATCACCCCGATAAGGTGAATGTGGTGGTGGATGCTCTTAGTCGACTATCAATGGGTAGTGTTGCTCATGTGGAGGGAGATAAAAAGGAGTTGGTCTGTAATGTTCATAGATTGGCCTGATTGGGTGTTCGATTGGTTGACTCCACCAAAGGTGGTGTTATGGTTCATACTGGTTAAGAATCATCTTTTTTGTTGGATGTGAAAGAAAATAAGGTCTTGATTCGATCTTGATTGAGTTAAAAGAAGCGGTGCTTAAAAAGTCCGTTGAGGCTTTCTCCTAAGGGGGAGATGGTGTGCTTCGATATTAGGGTCATCTATGTGTTCCTAATGTTGATGGCTTGAAAGAGTAAATCTTATCGAAAGGCCATAGTTCCTGATATTCCATTCACCGGGAGACACCAAGATGTATCGTGACTTGCGGGAGGTCTATTGGTGGAATGGAATGAAAAAGAATATTGCGGAATTTGCGGCTAAGTGTCCTAATTGTCAATAAGTGAAACTTGAGCATCAAAATCTGAAAGATTTTGTCCCAATATATTAGTATCCTTACCTGGAAGTGAGAAGATTTGAATATGGACTTCATTGTTGGTTTACCATGCACCTGGTGACAACATGATTCAATTTGGGTAATTTTTCTTACCTTAACCCTTGTTATTTTGAGGTAGATCGTATGATGAAATAGGCTCATTTCATTCTCGTCAAGGTTTTTTATTCGGTGAAGGACTATGTTAAGTTGTACCTAAGGGAGATGGTTAGGTTGCATGGAGTGCCCCTATCTATTATGTCTAATCATTGTACCTAATTTACCTCTTAATTTTGGAAATATTTCCAAAAGGGCCTTGGTACTCATGTTAAGCTTAGTACGACCTTTCATCCTCAAACCGATGGCAAGGAGAGCTTACTATCCAAACTTTGGAAGACATGTTGAGAGCTTGTGTGATTAGCTTCAAGGGTAATTGGGATGATCATTTGCCTTTAGTTAAGTTTGCTTATAATAATAGATATCATTCATGTATTGGTATGACTCCATTTGAGGGTCTTTATGGTAGGATCCCATAGGTTGATTTGAAGTAGGTGAGGTTTCTTTGATAGGTCCTGAGTTGGTACACGAGGATATGGAGAAAGTTTGGCTTATTACAGAAAGGTTGAAAGTGGCTCAAAGTTGAAAAGTCCTATATCGATGTTAGAAGAAGAGACCTTGAGTTTGATGTAGATGATTGGGTTTACATGAAGATTTCACCCATGAATGGTGTAATGAGGTTTGGAAAGAAAGGGAAACTTAGTTCCCGTTATGTAGGCCCATATCAGATTTTGAGGCGCATTGGTACAGTTGCTTATGAACTTGATTTTCCTAATGACTTAGCATCAGTACATCCAATTTCCCATGTCTCTTTGTGAAAAAGTGTGTTGGTGATCTGTATCTATTGTACCATTGGAGAGTCTTGGTAAAAGAAAAGTCTTTCTCGTGTAGAAGTTCTGGTTGAGATTTTGGACCGCAAGTTAATAAATTGAGGAATAAAGAAGTTGCATCCGTAAAGGTGTTATGGAGAAATCAAAGGGTTAAGGGTTTTACTTGAGAGACCGAGGCCGACATGATGTCATGTTACCCCCATCTCTTTTTTTTCGACCGTACTCTAGCTTGAGGTATTTAATTAGTTCCTCATAGTCCATTATCATGTCTTAGTCTTTCTCATGTTTCCTAGTGCAAGCATTCTCATGAAAACTTGTTTTTGAGATTTTGATTTAGCTTTGATTGATTGCTTCATGATTATGTGCATTTGAGTACTATTTGCATGTATACCTTATGAAATAATGTTTTGAATATGTTTAAGCTTGGAGTTGATGTTACACATTGGTTATGTGTTGTTGATGAAGTTGCATTCTTGTTGGACTGTTAGATCTCTTTCCCCACCCTCCTTATATTGCCTTGAGTCCCATTTGAGAACGAATATTTCCAAGGGGGAGATATTGTAACACCTCAAAATTTGGAAAAGGAAGAAATGATTTTTTTTGGACTGAAGTCTGATTTTACCGGTCCTATCTTCGAACCAGAGAAGCTTCTACGGGCAGTAGATGACAATCGTAGGAAGGGGGAAATAATTTTTTCAATGCCAGTCAAGTATCCTTGTACGATTCACCAGGACGGTTCATCATTCTATGTACGAGTCGTAGATAGGCCTCGTAGGTGAGTCCCAGGCTTAGTGAAATTTTAAGCTTGAGGTTGGGTTATACGGTTGGTGTCTACGATCCGTAGATGGGTCTACGAGTTGTAGACTGTGTCAGTCAAAATTGGTCAAAATTAAGTATCTTTGATTATTTCTACGGTTGACTAGGACCTACGGACCATAGGTGGTGTCCGACATTTATTTTAAAGGGGCTTTTGGGTCTTTTTATAATTGTTTTATCCCAATACTATATTGTTTTGCCTTTTACCCTAAGCCCTAGATAAAGCTTTTAAGCCCTAAATTACCTACTTTCAGTTCATTCTCCTAAATTCCCTAAACTTGACCAAATCCATCATCTCCAAATTCTCTCAACCTAAGGAAGAAGAAAAAGAGTTAGGGTTCTTCAAAGTCTCCAATCCTCCATTATTTTTGGGCTTCTAGCATCAAGGTATGTGTCCCATGGAGTCCATTGCTCCATGGGGTCCCCAAGGATTTCAGCTTCCCAACTCAATTTTCAATTGATCAAATTAGGGTTTCAATTCAATAAATGTGGGTTTCATCTAATTATGATTGATTATAGTTGATTAAGTCTTCTAATGCATGATTTGATGTTAATCTATGATATTTAGTTGAAATTGTATTTACCCATGCCTAAATTATGCTTTTCAACCATGATTCTATGATGAACCATTAAACTATTAATTATGAATTTTGAAGATATGCATGTTATAATGAATGATTATAAGTGGTTGGGGGATGCTGTAACACCCCGTATTAAAAAATGACCAAAATAGCAGATTTCTAGAAAGTTGCAGGTGCCATCCACTAGGGCAAGCCACGGCCCATGGATGGGACCACGGACCGTAGGTGTGGTTCGTGGATGGCCCTGCCTAATGGTCTAGAGGACCAAGACCACGACTAGATCTACGGACCGTAGGTCAGACCACGGTGCATGGTCGGGGTCCGTGGTTCGAGGCATAAAAATCTAGTTTCTAATGACCAACGACGATCCACCAGGATGGGCCGTGGGTCAGACCACGGTCCGTTGACTGGGGTCTGTGGGTCACTTCACTGCTGTCAGATATTATTTCAAGGTTAGTTGGGTCTTTTCCTAATTAATTAGTTTATATACTATGTCGTTTTGCCTATATTTAGAACCCCTATATAATTATTTTTACCCCCAAATTCACCCCATTTAATTCATTCTTCCTAAATCCCAAAAGAAAACCTATTCCTCTCAAATATTCTCTCTTTAGAACTTGAAGAAGAAGAAGAAGATTCAGCTAGGGTTTGAAGCTAAGGATCCAAATTCTCTATTGAATATTAGTAATTGGAGTCAAGTATGATAGTTTTCATCCATGGGTTCCTTCCACTCATGGAGTCTCCAAATTCCTCTACCTTAAATGGTAGAATTCCCCAATTGGCAAGGGTTTTCATCTAATACCATGGGTTCTTTTGATTATTGGTATTAATGGTTTAATTATGTCTAAATATGCATGAATTAATGATTTACAAAGCTTTTATGATGCTTCTCCTATGAACCCATGCAAACCCCCATGTTTTCCAAATTGTGGTCTCCTAGGGTTGGGTTGTTGGTTATGAAATAGGAGTTTTATGATCTAAAGCATGAAGTAATAGAATTACTTGAATTTATGATAAAATCCCTACCTAATGTTAGAATTCTAGGTTTTGTGATTGAAAGTAGCTTTGAACCTTGAAAGGGCAAAATATGAGTTATGCATGATCTTATGATACCTATGTAAATGCAATTAAGGGTGCTTTGAGAGTAAAGTGCCAATGTTGTTGTTGTTGTTGTTGAAATGTTATCCTTATAAAACACTTACAACCATGATGCGGAAGGTTTTCTCACATAGAAAGGATTCTTAGGTTGAAAGGCTATTCTCACCTAATTGAATCAATGAATAAGAGCTATCCTAATGAACTAGTTTGGGTTGGAAAAATGACATGCTCTTCCATGGATAATGAGAATAAGTAAGAAAATACTATTTCATGGGAATTTTGCTTAGCACCGAGTGGATATTGACATTGAGATGGAAGCTCTCCCGTTAGTAGAGGCCGGGTTTCTAGAAGAGGTCTCATGAGATGAAAGCTCCCCCTTTAGTAGAGGCCGGGTTTCTAGTAGCAATCTCCTTATCCCATAACTATGTGCCCCCATAGGTTGATTAGTTAGTGGATCCACTTAAGTTAGAAGTTCAGGGTTCTACCATAGGCAAGTAAAATAACCCTTTTCGATATGGGAGACACCGGGTGATATTATTTTAGCTCACATGGCCTCTATGTCGACTAAGGATAATTCTCCCACAACAAGTTGATTAATGAACTAAGGCTACTTAAAGAAGTAACTTATATGTGTTCAAAGACTTAAGGATGATGTAGCTTGCATTGACCATGATGTATGACCTATGTTTTCTAACTATTTCTATTATGATGTTTATACTTGGTAAATTGCATATCACGAAATTAAATGTCCTTCTTAGCATGTTTTAAATGTTTTTATACATAATTATCATACTTAGTGCATTTTTGTACTAACGCACACTCCTTCCTACATTCTCCCAAATGTAGGGTTCGACAGGCAGGGTTTCCATTCTAATGGCTAGAGCTTGGACTTGATCTCTTTTCAAGCTTGGTGAGTCCTCATGGTTCGAGGACAAATTTTCCTTATTGTAGCTTCACTCTCGTATTTCCTTTTTGAACATGATGTATGGACTAGTCCCACTTTCATTTGATTGTAATAGATGGCTACGTTGAGACATTAGTTAGACTTCCACTTTTCTATGAAGTTGTTTTGGACTTAAATGTTGATTTACTCTTTATTGTTCTACTACTTTATGTTATGAGGACTAAGTGGCTTGTATTGAGTCCTTCGGGGTTCTATACGTCATGTTACATCTAGGGGGTACCCCTGGGTCATAACAAACTTGGTAATCAGAGCACAAGGTTTAGAATGGTCCTAGGATGATGTCTCGTAAGCCACGTCTAGTAGAGTCTTCTTCATGAGTGTGAAGCACGCCACATTTATGAATGAGAGGCTACAAGATGATTAGGAAACTCCATTTCTTTCATTACTCTTAAGTCGTGCCATAGAGTTTAACTCTATAAAGTCTCTCTTCTAATCCTTACCTTATGCTCTTCAGGATATGTCTTCTTGAAGGGCTTATACTAGAAGGAATGTGAGGGAGAACGTGGAACACTCCTCCTCAAGCTCCTCAAGCTCCGAAAGATCCTTTGGCTGAGAATATGACAAATGCAGAGGTTAGGTTGGCTTTTCAAATATTGGCTCAAGCTTTGGCGACTCAATCCAATAGAGACGTTGTAGCTCCGATGAATCCTAATGTGAATTCGGCGGCTTTAAGAGTAAGGGACTTTGTAAGGATGAACCCTCTAGAATTTTATGGCTCTAAAGTGGAAGAGGATCCTTAAAGGTTTATCAACAAGGTTTATAAGGTATTTGCTATTATGGGGGTGACTCCGGTGGAGAAGGTAGAGGTAGTTGCTGAACAATTGAAATATGTTGCTCAAGTATGGTATGATCAATGGAAGGGAGAGAGACCGGTAGGAGCAAGTCCCATAGAGTGGGAAGTGTTTAAATCGGCATTTCTTAATAGGTTCTTTCCCCTCGAGTTGAGTGAAGCAAAGGTGCAAAAGTTCATTAACCTTCGTCAAGGAAGTATGAGTATGAGAAAGTATGCTTTAAAGTTCACCTAATTATCCAAGTATGCTTCAACTATGGTGGTGGACTCGAGGGCTAAGCTGAGTAAGTTTGTGATGGGTGTGTCTGACTTGGTAGAAAAAGAATGTTGTACGAAAATGCTCATCCATGATATGGATATCTCACGTCTTATGGTGTAACGAATTGAGGGATCAAAACTCAGGGAAAAGAATAGGGAGGTAAAGAGGGCCAAGACCGGTGATGGTAATTTCTCACACACAAGGTCCGATGGACAATGCCAACCTAGGTTTAGACAAAAGTTTTCCGGTCAAGGTTCCTCTAATGTTCCACCTAACTTTAACAGGGATAGGGTGTCTAACCCTAAACCTCAAATTGGTAATGGAGGTGGCTCTTCTTTAACTAGGTCTACATGTGCTAAATGTGGGAAGAAACATGATGGTAAGTGCCTAGCCGACACTGATGAATGCTTTAGTTGTGGGAATAGTGGACAAAAAATGAGAGATTTCCCCATGCTTGCAGCAATTGGAAGGGAAAGCAAACAAGCTCCTCCTAGCGATTCAAATTCCAATGGTCCAAAGCAAAACCGCTTCTATGCTCTCCAAACCCGAGGTGACCAAAAGAGCTCTCCGGATGTAGTGACTTGTATGTTAAAAGTTTTTCAACATGATTTATATGCCTTTCTTGATCCCGGTGCTACTTTGTCCTTTGTAACACCTTATGTGGCCATGAAGTTTTATATGCTCCCCAAAATACTGTTAGAACCTTTTTCTGTCTCTACTCTTGTTGGTGATTCTGTGGTGGCTAAGAGGGTTTATAGAAAATGTCTTGTTTCCTTATCCCATAAAGTTATCCTCGTAGATTTGGTAGAACTTGACATGTTAGACTTTGATGTCATTCTTGGGATGGATTGGTTGCATTCTTGCTATACTTCAATAGATTGTAGGACTCGAGTAGTCAGATATCAGTTTCCAAATTAGCCTATCCTTGAGTGAAAAAGGGAAAATTCCATGCCTAGAGGTCAATTCGTTTCTTTTCTAAAACCTAGAAAGATGATTTCAAAAGGGTGCTTCTATCATCTAGTTAGGGTGAGGGATGTAGATTCTAAAACCCCTACTCTTGAGTCGGTCCCCATAGTTAAAGAGTTTCCAGAAGTTTTCCCCAATGATTTGCCCGGTATTTCTTCAGAGAGGGAAATAGACTTTGGTATTGACCTTCTCCTAGATATGCAACCTATTTCTATTCCTCCTTATAGAATGGCTCCGATGGAGCTTAAGGAGTTAAAAGATCAATTGAAGGATTTGTTGGATAAGGGCTTCATCTAACCCAGTATCTCTCCATGGGGTGCTCTGATATTATTTGTTAGGAAGAAAGATGGTTCACTCCGTATGTGCATTGATTATCAGCAACTGAACAAAGTGACCATCAAGAACAAATATCCTGTTATAAGGATTGACGACTTGTTTTATCAACTTCAAGGGGCCAGTTATTTCTAAAAAATTGATCTTCGTTCGGGTTATCACCAATTGAGGGTGAAGGATAGTGATATTCCGAATATGGTTTTTCGAACTCAATATGGTCATTTTAAGTTTTTGGTAATATCATTTGGGTTGACTAATGCTCCGACGACGTTTATGGATTTGATGAATAGGGTGTTTAGACAATACCTTGATATGTTTGTAATTGTATTTATCGATGATATTTTGATCTATTCGAGAAGTGAGTAAGAGCATGTTGATCATTTGAGGATTATGTTGCAAGTTCTGAAGGACCAACAACTTCTTGCAAATTTTAGCAAGTGTTAATTTTGGCTAAGGTCCGTAGCTTTTGTTGGGTATATTGTGTCGAGTAAGGGTATTGAGGTAGATCCTAGCAAGATGGACACGATCAAGAGTTGGCCTAGACCTCTATCTCCTTCCAATATCAGAAGCCTTTTGGGTTTGGCCGATTACTATAGAAGGTTTATTGAGGGATTTTCTTCCATTACTTCTCCTTTGACGGCTTTGACTCAAAAGACGGCTAAGTTTGTGTGGTTGGAAGCTTGTGAGAAACGTTTCCAAGAGTTGAAAGATAGACTTAGTTCCGCTCCGGTGTTGACCTTACCAGAAGGTACAAATGGTTTTGTGGTGTTTTCTGATGCCTCTAGAGTTGGGTTGGGATGTGTGCTTATGCAAAATGGTAAGGTGATTGACTATGCTTCAAGGCAACTTAAGATCCATGAGAATAATTATCCTACCCATGACTTTGAGTTAGAGGCGGTTGTGTTTGCCTTAAAAATATAGAGGCATTATTTATATGGGGTGCATGTGGATGTTTTCACCGATCATAAGAGTCTACAATATGTGTTTAGTCAAAAGGACTTGAATCTTCGCCAAAGAAGGTTGCTAGAACTCTTGAAGGATTATGACATGAGTGTCCTTTATCACCCTGGTAAAGCTAATGTGGTAGCGAATGCTCTTAGTAGATTGTCAATGGGTAGTGTGGCTCATGTAGATGAAGAAAAGAAAGAGTTGGTTCGTGATGTTCATAGGTTGGCCCGACTGTGTGTTCAACTAGTGGATTCCACCAAGGGTGGTGTTATGGTTCATAATGGGTCCAAATCATCTTTTGTGATGGATTTGAAGGCTAAGCAAGGTCTTGATCCCATTTTGGTTGAATTGAAAGAGGTGATACTCAAAAAGTCCATTGAGGCTTTCTCCCAAGGGGGAGATGAGGTACTTAGGTATCAAGGTCGGTTATGTGTTCCGAATGTTGATGACTTGAGAGAATAGATCTTGGCATAAGCTCATAGTTCTCGGTATTCTATTCACCCGGGAGCCACCAAGATGTACCGTGATTTATGGGAAGTCTATTGGTGGAATGGGATGAAGAAAGATATTGCGGGATTTGTTGCCAAGTTTCCCAATTGTCATCAAGTGAAGGTTGAGTACCAAAGGCCTGGAAGGTTGTCCCAAGACATTGCTATTCCTACTTGGAAGTGGGAAAACTTGAATGTGGACCTTATAGTTTGTTTGCCTTGCACCCGGCGACAACATGACTCTGTATGGGTAATAGTAGATCGGATGACGAAATTGACTTATTTTCTTCCTGTCAAGGTTTCTTATTCGGCGGAGGACTATGCTAAGATGTATTTGAGAGAGATTGTAAAATTGCATGGTGTGCCTTTGTCTATCATTTTCGATCGAGGTACCCAATTCACTTCTCAATTTTGGAAGTCATTCCAAAAGGGTCTTGGTACCAAGGTTAAGCTTAGCACGACTTTTCATCCCCAAACTGATGGGCAAGTGGAGCACACTATCCAAGTTTTGGAAGACATGTTAAGGGCTTGTGTGATTGATTTTAAGGGTAATTGGGATGACCATTTGCCATTGATGGAGTTTGCCTATAATAATAGCTATCACTCGAGTATTGGTATGGTTCCCTTTGAGGCTCTTTATGGTAGGAGGTGTAGATCTCCTATAGGTTGGTTTGAGGTGGGTGAAGTCACTTTGATAGGTCCTAAGCTAGTTTATGAAGCCATTGAGAAAGTTTGGCTTATTAGAGAAATGCTGAAAATGGCTCAAAGTCGACCACAGTCTTATGTCGATGTTAGAAGAAGGGATCTTGAGTTCAATGTTCATGATTGGGTTTAATTGAAAATCTCACCTATGTAGGGTGTGATGAGGTTTGGTAAGAAATAAAAGCTTAGTCCCCGGTATGTAGGCACATATCAAATTATGAGACGTGTTGGTAATGTTGGTTATGAGTTAGATTTGCCAAATGAGTTGGCATCGGTGCATCCGATTTTCCATGTCTCTATGCTTAAGAAGTGTGTTGGAGATCCGACATCCATAATTCTCCTATAAGGGTTTGGGAGTTGATGAAAGTATCTCTTATGAGGAAGTTCTGGTTGAGATTTTGGACCGGCAAGTTAAGAAGCTAAGGAAAAAGCAAGTTGCTTCCGTAAAAGTGTTGTGGAGGAATCATTTAGTTGAGGGTGCTACTTGGGAGGCCGAAGCCGATATGATGTCCCAATATCCTTATTTTTTTTCCTTGTACTCCTACTCTAACTTGAGGTGATGAGTTCCTCTTGGGTTGTTTTATGTGTTGGGAGTCATGTGTGATTATATGTTTCCATGATTTTCTTATGATTATGCATGTTCATGTAAAAGGCTTAAGTTTTGAAAAGAATGACTTGTATGGTTTATTTTTCCTCATGTTGTTGTGCATTGAATATGAGTTGCCTATAGACTTCATGAGATGATTGTTGAACATGCATTAGCTATGCTTTTTTAGAATGAACTGCACGAGGGCTTCATGAGATTGTGTTGAGCATGTTTATAGTTTGGAGAAGGTAGTTCCTCCTTAGATATGAGAAATTTTGAATTTCATGCATATTGGGTTGCTAAATGTAGTTCTGACCTCGTTGTGATGCATTTGAGTATGTTGAGTTTAGAGCTAATGTTTCCTCCTTATTTATGTGTATTGCTTGCATAATGGGCTGATAGAGATAGTTCACCCCTCTTTAGATGTTTTGAGAACATCCTTGCTTGGAGTCGAAAGTTCTTCCTTGGTTGTATGCATTGCATCGTAGGTTGGGTTGTTAGTTCCTCACCTATTCTTTTAGAACCAATTTAAAGCTCATTCGAGGAACAATGGTCCCAAAGGGGAGATATTATAACGACCAAAATAGCAGATTTCTAAAAAGTTGCAGGTGCCAGCCACGAGGGCCACCCACAATTCGTAGATGGGACCATAGACCGTAGGTGTGGTCCGTGGATGGTCCTGCCTAGGGATTGTCTAGAGGCCCAGGACCACATCTAGACCTACGGACCATAGGTCAGACGATAGTTTGTGGTTCGAGGCCCAAAAATCTAGTTTATGATGACCAACGACCGTCCACCAGGACATGCCATGGGTGACCACGGTCCGTCGACTGGGGTACGTGGGTCACTACTATCAGTTTATTTAATGTTTCAAGCACACCTCATCCAATTCTAGGTGTTCAACAATTGTAAATAAGTATAAAACCCAACTAAATGAGTTGGGGTCGAATCCCATAGGGAGCGGTACATGTTTAAGAGTCAATTGGGAAGTAGGAACATGATCAAATCAGTCATAGGAATAAAAATTATTGAATAAAGACATCATTCAAATCAGGGGGTGACACCAATGTCAAATGGTGGGTTTTGGTTTTGATTATCAACTACAAATAGTGGCAAACAATACGAAATAACAATAATGAGATGAGTTCTTGGGATGTGATCGATTATAGTCTAATATAGACGAATGGGTAATTGCAACTATTATTAAATAGCTAAATATTAGTGAGTAAGTTAGACAATAGTGGAGGTAAACTTTCTCTTGAACAATTTACCCCGAATCAAGTTGATTTCTCTCGAACATCAACAAGCATGCAAAATAAGACCAGGCCACACCTTAGTCCATTCACTCTCTCGAGCTGAATGTGTGGGATTGGGTTTAGGATTCACTCTCTCAAGCAAAACCCAGGTCAACCCAATACCCATAAACCATCCATAAAAAACCTTAGTTCTAGAACCTCTCTCTCGAGTAAGCCAAGAACACAAAACTAGAACAGCATTTGCAACTACAATTCTTAAATTAAACCACAACTAATGATTGAACTCAATTCTAAATAGCATTTAAACTAACAATTAGCAATACCCATAAACTAAATCAGCCCATAATCACATAATCACACCCCAAGAATTGGAGTTTTAGCTAGACATCATAAGAACGGTAAGAACAGTTACCAAATTGATTATCCATCAATTGGGCAAGTGTAGATTCGTCCTTACAATGCTCCAATTCGAAGAATCTCAAAGACCCACTTCCAATTTCTCACAAGTGAGAAACTTCGATTCTTCGAAGCTTAGGAAAAACTAGAGAAAACTGTCTCACCAGCTAAAAACTTAATAATAGATTAAAAATATATGATCTAAGATGCTAAACTAAATGTTCAAAATATGTATTTATAGTCACCAAAAATGTGCTGGGAAGAGTCACTTGGCGAAGTAAGTAGGGCTCGCCGAACCACTTGGCGAGCTGCCCTTTGGTCACTTCCATCGCCCTTCTGCCTTGGCATTCAATATCCTCAAGGTCTGTAACTTTGGGCGATCTAGCACTACATCGTGGAACTACTTGGCGATCTGCCGACTGCTCCTTTCTCTCACCGACTTGATTTCTTCCATCAGGGCTTAGCACACTGGAACTTTAGGCCATCAGATAGCCATTCGGTGATTCGCCAAGTGAACTTGGCAATCACTAGGCTTCCTTTCTTCAACCTTTCAGTCTGTTTTGTTCCTTTTTGCTTGTTAGTGTCCTTGCTTTGTTCCTCAATTCATATTCCTGAAAATCAAGGGTTTTACATCAGTTCTTGGCACAAAATAAGAATTTAAGGATACTAAATCTATATAATCGAAGCCTTAAATGAATCCAATTTGTTGACCCATCAACACCCCCAACTTAAACTTTTGCTTGCCCTCAAGTAAAACTCAAGTTCATCAGTTCAAAAAAAATGTCTCAAACAGTGCTACGAAAGACTCAAACATGAATGCTCACAACAACACTCCACTTACTCATGCAAGGATCAATTGTGGACTCAAAGATTCAAGTTGTGACTCACTATTATCAAAGATTCTCAAGTTCACAATACTTGCTTCAAATACAAGTTCAAGCTCAACAAAGGTACTCAAATGCCTTCACAACAAAGATGATTCCATATTTACACAAAATTGTTCAACAATTTATAGTTCCAAAATCACATACAACTCTCACACTCACAAAGATGAACACATGCATGACTTCACCCATATGTTTTCCCTTATTTTCCAATCAACATTCGCTTCAGCTCACTCAAGATAAAAAAAGGTCTTTTCAAGGCTTGTAACAGGGCTGAGTGTAAAGGTATGATCATTTAGGCTCAGTGGTTTCTATCCTCATGAAATGTGGTGTGAACATCACTTTCCTTCCTTTTCTTTAGCAATTTTACTCATGCTTAAAATTCTCCCCATTATTCACTTCTCATGGAATACCGGACACCTCATTTCTTTTGCAACTGTCACAACTTTATTTCACATCTTTTTCATTCTTTTTCTTTTGCTTTCTTCTTTTCTTTATCTTTTTTTTTTTTTGCATGGAGGGGTTCCATCTTTTTCAAGTCCATGGATCAAGGGGACTTCCTCATACTACTTGATTGACCTCCTCTTTTCACCACACCCCCAACTTAGGCTTTTGGCCTAAGTTGGCTATTCAAACAAACCACACTTCATGAGGGTTATGAGTGAATGGATAAAGTGGGGTCACATTTGCTCAAGTTTCTTCCAAGAAAAGGATAAGGCTTAAAGGGGGTTCAAGCAAAGTTCACACATCTCACAAGGTTGGCCACAAAAGAGGTATATTGTCAAATTATTTCACTCTTCCAAATTGTTGCCTAAGATCATTTCAAGAGCTTGCATCACTTAGTCAACCGGACCAACGGGGAAAATTCTAGGTGTCGTCACAAAAGGTTCACGGTAAGCTCATCACACAAAGCATTGACACCAATATCAAACGAGACTCCACACTTTCGCTAGTGTGCAATGTTTATCACAAGAGACTCTATTCGATAACTGGCTAGTCACAACGAGATACAAAAAGTCCACATATTGTCTATGCAACTTCATTTGGCCTCATCGTAGCCGCACATTTATTTTTGTTCGATTAAGAGCACTATTCAAGTCATCAGTATTGATCATGACCGATACTTAAATTTGCACAAGAACAACCACATTCAAACACAACAAGAGGTGGCAATATTTTTTTGATGGGTCGAAACCATTTTTATTCAAAACAAGGAGCCATAAGCTCAAACATCCTCAAAACAATATCAACACACACTTCAAAGAACAAAATACCAATATATACAAAAGATGTAGTCACAAGAGGTAGGTATGGAAATACCTTACCCCACCACAAACAAAAAAATGCAATTGTCCTCAAATGCAACAAAATAATAAAAGTAAATAAAGATGACAGAGAGGGAGGTAAAGAAAAAGTCTTTTCTACACAGTCGCTCCATCTGTCAGGGTATCAATGCTCGGGGTCACATCAACAACACTGGCTCTACTAGGGCCTGCCATGGATGTCTTTGTCAGCGATGTCTGTATGACCAACTGTACAATCGTCTCCTCTACGTCCGGAAGGTCTCCATTTATGATCTCCTCTTGCACCTCTAGCTGCTCCTCATTTGTCTCTACCTCCGACTCATCAATTGCCATATTATCCATAGGCACATCTCTGATGGTAGCTGGAGGCATCTCAGAACTACCTGGGACACCCTCAGTCTCAGCTACCTCAAATAAAGTAGTGAAGTCTGTAGACTTTAAATAGTCCACATCCTTCCTTAAGTCTGCAACCTCAGCTTTCAAAGCCATCATCTCTGAAGTAACCCCTTGTCGACTCTCACAAGTCTCTACTCTCGTTGTAAAAGCGTCAATAGATGTCCGAAGGGGTGTCAATGCAACTAGGATGGCCCGCTTGATCATCCAAGGTACCTAGGCCTCTAATCAGGTAGCCCACACATTGGTAGAATGTGATAACTGTCCCATCTTCAGTATCATGGCCTGAGTAATCCTGGTAGGCAGGGAAGCAGTAGAAGAACCAGGAGTCTGGGAGGAAGTAAGAGCGGGAGTACCTGAAGGCCCAGAGGCCGGAGTAGGCAAATGTGCCTTTGCAGGTATCGAATCAACATTAACCTCCGGGGATGTATCCACCGGAGCTGCTCTCCTCCTATCTACCTTCTCTCGAGTGTACTAGGTCTATATACGCCGGATGTCTATGGATGAGGTAGGAGTGACCTCGATGTCCCTCTTCTCGTCACGAGGAACTCCAGCACGCCGGCATAACTCTGTAATCAGGACCGAGAAAGAAAGGGATGTCTGGAGCTTCTTGGCCCTCATGGCCATCTCCTGCTCAATGATGAGTCCCAAATCAATGATCCTCGAGGCTATGATTGACCCAAGGTAGGCCCCATTTGGATGACGGAGGATGGACTCATTCTGTGAAGGCATAATGGAGTTGCAAATGAATCCAAACCAGTACCGCGCAACTACATTTAACACCTTTTTCTCAATAAGAGCTCCTGCCTTAATCCACCTCGGGGTGGTGTTAGAAATCAGGGGGTAAGCTCGCCCTTGAGATCATCCAAAGGTGTTGTAGTGGTTGCCAAATTTGGGTAGTCAAAATCTGACCCTCTATCAAATACAACGTTGTTATGATCGCGGCTGCATCTCACTACTGTCCCCCGTACCATGATGGACTCTACTGATCTGAAAGCACTTGCCTTCTTCTTGCCCTTAGGTACCAGGTCAGCATATGCTGAGTAAAACTCCCGGACCCATGTAGGAATGTATGGGCCTCAGGGTCTGGTAAACTACTCTAATCTTTGGAACCAGAGAGTGTCCCACACATTAGGATACCTGCCCTCTAGGCCCTGTGGATAGCAGCTTCTCCTCTAGAATAGTCTTCAACTCCTCGGCCTTTAGCCTGTTGAGTAGCCAAGGAGGGGGACCCTGAATTGGTGGCGCTGGAACCACCATTTGTGCCGGAGCTGGCATTGTATCAGCAGCAGGAGGTGTGGCCTCTGGGATCCTAGACGGATCTTGGCAAACTCTCGAGCGAATCTCATTTCACCGGGATTGCAGAGGTTGTTCATCCTCAGGCTCAGAGAATGCAGCCTAGGAAGCAAAGAAAGCCCCCTCGCTGCCGGAGTTGTGCTCCGGCATCTCAGATGCGGGCGCCTTGCCCTTGCCTCCCTTGAGAGGTGCCTTCTTCGCCTCTTTAGAAGGGGTAGCTGCCCCCTCATTATTAAATTTACCCCGTGCTCTTTTACGGGGTGGCACATCCAGGTTGGTTCTAGCCATATCTGCAAAATATACCAAAATAAGTTAGAATGATTGAAGAAAAATGCAGAAAGACTCACTGAACCTATCGGCGAGTCGCCGAATCACTTTGGTGAGCCAAATCGGGCTCGCCGAAAGGATTGGTTTCCCATAAAAAGGGCATGTCGGTGATGAGAAAGGTCTTTTGGCAAATCGCCGACCTCATTCAACGAGCACAGACTATCCCGCCGAATGTTACAATGCATTTTAGGGATTAGGGGGGCAGAAAGGGAGATCAAAGAAGACTTTCGGCGAGCTCAGGCTTCTCGCCGAAAGTAACAGACCCAAACTCAACTAAATCATCAAAATTATAGGCGATCTTGGGGAACTTTGGTGAGCCGCCGCGTGGTTTGGCGAGCTTGACCCAGCTCGCCAAACTGCCCAACGTGCCATTTTCAACCCTGACTTCCAAAATCAAACCCGCAGCCCCCAAAAACAAAATCAAACAACACACCCACTCAATTAGGCTCAGACCCATTAGACCCATGCCACCGGGGTACTCAGACTTCCCCCGGTTTAGCCAAAATTGACCATTTGATGACTTTATCCCTTAAGAATGACGTCAAACGCTCCATCATTGGGCAAAACACGTCATTTGGCACAATGTGAGTTACTCAGACTTCACCCGACTAGACCCAACAACAAAATACCGCAACCCAATAATTTATCATCAATTTTCAAGCATGCAATTTGGGAAATTAACAATTAAGGCACAATATCGAAATTAAAATCGGCAAACTAGCACACATCCGCGATTTCAGAAAGGCCCAACACACATCAATAAGAATTACACAGTTGCAAATGAGTTCAACCGCTATTTATGAGTTTAAAGTTCGGAAAACCAACTTGTTATGCTGAAATACGCTTTGTAATGCTAGGCGGCAAAGAATTCCAACTCCGAACACAAAATCAATGACTAAAAAGTGGTAAAATGAAAGAATATAGGAAATATAAAGTGTGAGTGTGATTGTATGAAGTTAAAAAGTGAGGGAATGTGAAAGAGTTTGAAATGTTAAACCTTTGGCCTTCTAAAAATCGTCCAATTCGTGCCCTTTTGGCGATGTTATTTTTCAGCGAGTAGGACCTCTAGTTAATGTGGGGGTCCAAATGGCAGACAAAGTCGAGCTCGCCGTCCTTCTTGGTGAGTCGCTGACTTGTCCATGGGTCTGTCGAGTTATATAGACTCCAACTTAATATTTTCCTAAGCCCAACGGCGGTCCAAGTCGGGCTCACCGATCTCTTCGGCGAGTCATCGATTGGACATTTTGCTTGCCAACCTGCATTTTTCAAACACATTCTACACTTCAACTTGCACAATCAACACACGTTATTCCAAAATTCAAATAAAGCAATAAAAATTGGGTTGCCTCCCAAGCAGCGCCTTAGTTAACGTCGTGGCACGACACAAGTCCTTGCTCAAACTTCATTCTTGGGGTTTGCCATAGTATCACTTTGCAACCCCCCTTGTTGTCTTGGGTTTAAATGAGAAGAAATTTGATCCATTTGGGTCTCCAACTGCTTGTTAGAGACGGAATGAGAAGTCACCGTCTGGTTAAGGGTCGATACATCTTCTTTCATCTCCTTCAAAATTTTATCGGACCTTTCAACCCTGTTGAGAATACGAGAGAGCATATCCTCAGCCCGGCCACCCTCAGAATCTTTGGACTTTTGACGCTCATGGGGAGGAACATACCTATCCTTCTCCCCATATCTTTCTTTCCAAGTGGCATTCTGATCCCACCACTCTCTATCACGATATCTCCAGCCCTCATCTCTGTTCCAACCTTGGGATTCACCCAGCCTTGGGTAGTTAGCATGATAACCTCCTCATTGGTTTGCTAGGAAGTTTTCTTCTTCATTGTACATCGCTTCAAACTTGGACTCATCGGGGTTTACACAACCCACACCCACATCATTGACATTCCTAGCACCAGCTCCCATGACATTTTTGGCCAAAATGTCAAGTTGGGTCATCATCTTTGCCATGTTTTGGTCCCTCTCTTGATCTTTCTCAAGCTTCTCCTTTGTCAATATAAAAGTGAGAGGCGAGACCTCATCTTCATGGGTGTACCATGCCCGGTTGATTTTGGTCATACCATCCAAAAGCTGGGCTGCTATAATGTAAGGTTGTTGCATTAAACCTCCCGGAGAAAGTTGATCAGCCATACCCTTGTTCACCAAATCAAGGCTTCGGTAAAAGTACTGTAGCAAAACATTGTCGGTTAATCCATGAGTTGGGCATTGGAGCACCAACTTCGTAAATCTTTGCCAAGTCTCATGGATTGGCTCACCCTCCAAACGCTTGAAGCTTTAGATGTTGTCCCTAAGTCTCATCATCTTCGAAGGAGGGAAAACTCTCACTTGGAATATGGTGACAAGCTATTCCCATGAAGTGATAGAATGTCTTGGCAACTGATGTTTGCGTAATCAAGACACAACTTCCAATGCAAGTGTCTACGATCGTACAATAGTAAAGTAACCCAACCAAGGGTTGGGGTCGAGTCCCAAGGGAGTGGTTTCGAGAATTAATAGAAATATATAATTTAGTATTTATTAGTCATAGCTAAAAACATTATCAAACATAAACATGTTAAATCTAAAGGGTGACGCAAGCATCAATTATCAATGGGGGTTTGTAACAAGTAAGCAAAAATAGCAAAAATGCAAAGAGTACTAATCAAGGAGATGGGATTCTTGGGATGTGATAGGAATACGGGATAAACTAAACTATTGGGTACATGCTTTTGATAATAAATCTGTTGAATATTTGTGACTAGGCTAGACTATAGTGAGGTAAATTCTCTCTCGAGCAACTTACCCCGAATCAACTTGGTATCTCTCAAACACCGAGTTGCCGCATGAAGAACAACCTCCGCCTTAGCCCACTCACTCTCTCGAGTTGAGTGTGTGGGAGAAGGACTAGGGTTCACTCTCTCGAGCTAAACCTCATGTAGACCCAATCCCACCGGCCATCAATTTAGTAGACTTAGTTTTACGACCTCTCTCTCGAGCAAGCCAAAACCACAAAGGTGAAATCGTATTTGCAACTACAATTTCATTAAGTTCCACCACAACTACTAAATGAAATCACATTTAAACAATAATAATTCATCAACAAGCAAGACCTAACAGATAATCTAACCCATATTCACAAAATCACACCCCAAGAATTGGGGTTTTAGCTAGACATGTAAAAGAGATAGAAATTTATACCAATATGAGTTTGCATTCAAATGGGTATGAAGATTTAAGTCTAAAAACCAAGCCAAGAGTGAAGAATCCACAAGACCCAAGTCCAAATTCTTGGAGTTGAAACCCTTTGAATATTCAAGTTCTTCAAAACTCTCTCCAAACTTAGAACTTAAAATGCTATATTAAAAATCTGATATTAAGCTACAACTCTCAACGAGTATTAATAGTTTTCAAAAATCTGTGTTGCAGTGGATCATTCGGCGTCGTTAGTCGAGATCGTTGATCAACTCGGTGATCCACCATTTGGTAGGTTTCCTCGCCGTCTTGCTCTATCCTTCAGCATCATCGTGTTTTGGATCATTGCGCGACATAGTACTGCTTCGCAGAACTGCACGGTGACACGTCGACTGCTCCTTTTCACCGCCGATTTGATCCTTTCTTTCAGGACTCAGCACACTGGAACAAAAGGCGAGGATAAGACCTTTTGGGGACTCGCCAAACTGGTTCAACGATTCTCAGATCTTCATTTCTTTGTTCTTTTAGCTGCCTTTGTTCCTTTTTGGTAAGTAGTGTCCATGCTTTCCCTCCAACTACAAATACCTGAAACTTAAGGGTCTCATTAGATATTGAGACAAAATATGCATTTGAGGACCCTAATTTTATCAAAATACAACCCTAAATGAGTCCAATTTGTGGACTCATCAACACCCCAACTTAAACTTTTGCTTATCCTCAAGTAAACTCGAGTTCGGCTGTTCAAAAAGGGTGTCTCAAACAATGCTATACAAGAATCAATCGTAAATGTACACAACAAGACTTAACTTACTCATGCAAGGATCAAATGTGCACTCAAAGTTTCAAGTTGTGACATACCATTATCAAAGAATCTCGAGCTCACAATCCTTGATTCAAATGCAAGTTCAAGCTCAACTATAGTGTTCAAATGCCCTCACACAAAAAATGATTCCATATTCACACAATGGTTCACAATTGAAAGCTTTGGAATCAGATGCAACGCTTACACTCACAAAGAAGAACACAATGCATAATTTCACCCATAGGTTTGCGCATATTTTCCAATCAGCAGTTGCTTCAGCTCACTCAAGATCAAAATGGTCTTTTCAAGGCTTGTAATGGGGCTGAGTGCAAAGGTATGGTCATTTAGGCTCAGTGACTTTCATCCTTATGAAATGTGGTACTCACAACATTTCTTTTCCTCTTCCTCATTATTTAGTGCTCATAAGTCATCCTATTATTCACTTTCCATGAATTGTCCCCATTTCTGTTGTACTTTATTTCGAAACTTTCTTTTTCATTCTTTTTCTTTTTCTCTTTTTTTTTATGTAGAGATTCCGTTTTTCTCAACACCATGGGTTGAAGGAGACTTTCCTTGCACTTCTTGACTTGCTCTTATCGTTTCACCACACCCCTATTCAATTAACCACAACTTCATGAGAATTATGGGTGATGGATAAAGAAAGGTCATAGTTTTCATCAAGTTTTTTCCAAAGAAAGGTAAGGCTCAAGGGGTGTTCAAAAATGGTTCACACACTCACAATGTAATTCACACAAGAGGTATATGTCAAATTGGCTCACACTCTTAGAAGTTGCCTAAGATCATATTAAGAGATAACATCACTTAGTTGACCGGACCAACAGGGCAAATTCTAGGATCCATCATGCATAGTTCACATGTAAGCTCATCACACTAGGCATTGACACTATAAGTCAAACAAGATTCCACACTTTCGCTAGTGTGCAACAATCATCACAAGAGACTCAATTTGATCATTTGCTAGTCACAACGAGATGCAAAGAGTTCACATATTGTCAATACAACTTCATTTGGCCTCATTATATCCGCACATTCATGTTTGTTCGATTATAAGCACTATCCAAATCATCGGTATTGATCGGAACCGATACTCAAATTTGCGAAGGAATAGCCACATTCAACACAGAAGGGGTGGCAAAATTTTTTCGAAAGGGTCAAAATCATTTTGCAATTTAAAACACTGAGCCACAAGTTCAAACCTTCCACGAAAGCAGTATTTAACACAATTATAGCTTACAAGCCAAATACATAAGCGAAACAAAATTCACGAATAGCACACAAAGGGTACGAGTCACAAATAGCACACAAAAAGGTGAGCCTCACCCACCACAATTAAAAACTATTTGTCCTCAAATGCAAATGAAATAAAGTATCCAAAAGTGAAAGTAAGTAAGACAGAGAGGGAGATAAATAAATGATCTTGTCTATGAAGTCTCTCTATCTATCTGGGCATCAGTGCTCGATGCCTCACCCTGAGCTTGGGCATCAGGGGGAACAACAGTGCTAGCTTCACCAAGGTCTGTTGATTGTAAGTCTGCCATAAAGACATGCATCGCTCTGCAAAATCCCCTGGCCCATGAAGAAATATTATGGTTTAGTTTAATGGTTTTTCTGGCAAGAGTGGGCCTCTTGCCCTTACCTTTCCCAGTAGTTGTGGGTAGTTTCAAATATTTTCCTTTTGACGTAACTGCATCTTCCTTTATCGCAATTCCTTTGAACTTCTCTTGAGCTGGCGTTATTCTTTCAGCAGCTTTAGGTTTAGTCATGTCTGGAAAATCTCGAAGAGAAGTTAGAGAAATATTTGACAAAAGCACTGATAAGCTTTGCTGTCTCTTTCGGTGAGTCGCCGATATCATTCAGTGATCTAGAGTTAGTCCGCTGAAAGCTACAGTGCATAGAGATCCAGGGGAGTTGACAAGGGTAAAATGAGACTTTCGGCAAGTCGCCAAAAGTCTTTGGCGACCTTCAACTTCTCGCCGAAAGTTACAGAATTAACAACACATTTATCATTAAATTAAAGGCGAGATGGGGACGTTAGGTGAACCACCGAGTGGTTTAGCGAGCTCAGCCTAGCTCTCCAAACGGCTCAACGTACCTATTTTCAACCCATCTTCACGAATTCTACCATGTAACCCCTGAAAACAAAATAAAAGTATGCACTAGTACAATCAAGGTATGACCTATAGCACCCAAACACAATCCTTCAAATTTTAATCCAGATTAAGGCATACAATCAGTGGAATTCAACAGTTACAACTACTCGAGCAAGATTGTCAAATTCAAGCATTCGTGTAAACAATCTTATCATATCCGGCAGGGTCAGAGTACTTTCAACAAGATCTGGCTATTGCAAATGAGCATAATTTTTTATAAAATAAATTCGGGGCATAGAAAACTGACCTTTTCTGTTGACTACAAAATGATTGAAACGCTAGGCGGCAAGGTTATCCAATTCCGAGTACAAATCAACCAACTAAAATACTCTAAAAGTACAAGAAATATAGAAATTAGAGTGCATGTATGAGTTTGGGCATATAAAAAGTAAGGTAAAGTGAATGAAGTTGAAACTTTTAAACCTTTGGCTTGCAAAACCGTCCAGTTTTTACCCAATCGGTGACATTAGTCATGCTCGCCTAATTACTTGACGGAATGCCGAATGTTTTAGTTTCCTCACCAAAATTTACAGGACCTCCAATTAATGTGGGGGTCCCAACGACAGTCTCCATCGAGGTCGCCGACCTCTTCGGTGATTCGCCGACTAGACCTGTTACTTGCCACCCTACACTTTTTTAAACACTTTCCACGCTTTGACCTGTACAAACAACACACCATTATTTTACCATAACACAAATAAAATGCAAAAAAGGGTTTTGGGTTGCCTCCCAAACAACCCTTAGTTAATGTCGTGACATAATGCAAGTTAACGTCTAGTACTCATCCTCGGAGTCGGCCATGGTGTAACTAGGCGAGTCCTCGGCAAACTGTGGATAGCAACCAAATAGTAACTGATTTGTCTGGGCATCTTGTAGCTAAATTGTCGTGGAGTTAGAGGTTGTCGCTTGATTCAGCATGTCGATGTTCTCTGTCATCTCTTTCAACATCTTGTCTTGTTCTTCGATTTTTTGTTGAATGAGTGAAAGGAATTTTTCATCTTGTACGCCCTTCTTCTTCTTCCCCTTTGTACACTCTCAAAGGGAGAAGTGCTTTTCCTTTTTAAAGGCATGTGCTTCAAACTTCATGATTCGTTTGGATAAAGAATCCAACTGAGCTAGCAGTGCATCCCACTCTTGTCTCTTTTTGGTCTCCTTGTTAGCTTCAACCATGCCATCTAGGAGTTCGGCTACGACTTCATAGGGCTGGTGTAGCATACCAGCCGCGAATAGTTGATCAACGTTATTTTTATTATTGCGTCCAAGACCCCGATAGAGGCTTTCTAGTAGCACCTTGTCGGTCATCCCATGAGTGGGGCATGGCTGCAGCACTGCCTGAAACTTCAGCCACATTTCCTTATGGGTTTCATCCCCTACTTGTTTGAACGTTAGAAGGTTATCCCTAAGGTTTAACAGTTTCAAGAGGGGGTGATCTGTTTGATACCCATAATGATTATTCATACTCATTGCCCTGCTTCTATATATGAACAAACAATAAAAAACTAACAATTAAGTAAGTAAACTACAACTAAGAAGAACAAAAATTATACTAATTTAAGAATTCTCAAATAACATCACTCCCCGACAGGAGCGCCATTTTGACGTTAGCGTAATCAAGACACAACTTCCAACGCAAGTGTCTACGATCGTACAATAGTAAAGTAACCCAACCAAGGGTTGGGGTCGAGTTCCAAGGGAGTGGTTTCGAGAATTAATAGAAAAATAAAATTAAGTTCTAATTAGTCATAGCTAAACACATTATCGAATATAAACATGTTAAATCTAAGGGGTGACGCAAGCGTCAATTATCAATGGGGTTTGTAACAAGTAAGCAAAAATAGCAAAAATGCAAAGAGTACTAATCAAGGAGATGGGATTCTTGGGATGTGATAGGAATACGGGATAAACTAAACTATTGGGCACATGCTTTTGATAATAAATCCGTTGAATATTTGTGACTAGGCTAGACTATAGTGGGGTAAATTCTCTCTCGAGCAACTTACCCCGATCAACTCGGTTTCTCTCAAACATCGAGTTGCCACATGAAGAACAACCTCCACCTTAACCCACTCACTCTCTCGAGTTGAGTGTGTGGGAGAAGGACTAGTGTTCACTCTCTCAAGCTAAACCTCATGTCGACCCAATCCCAACGGCCATCAATTTAGTAGTCTTAGTTTTACGACCTCTCTCTCTCGAGCAAGCCAAAAACACAAAGATGAAATCATATTTGCAACTACATTTTCATTAAGTTCCACCACAACTACTAAATGAAATCACATCTAAACAACAAATAAATCATCGACAAGCAAGACCCAACAAATAATCTAACCCATATTCACAAAATCACACCCCAAGAATTGGGGGTTTAGCTAGACATGTAAAAGAGATAGAAATTTATACCAATATGAGTTTGCATTCAAATGGGTATGAAGATTTAAGTCTCAAAACAAGCCAAGAGTGAAGAATCCACAAGACCCAAGTCCAAATTCTTGGAGTTGAAACCCTTTGAATCTTCAAGTTCTTCAAAACCCTCTTCAAACTTAGAACTCAAAATCCTATATTAAAAATCTGATATTAAGCTACAACTCTCAACGAGTATTTATACTTTTCAAAAATATGTGTTGCAGCGGATCATTCGACGTTGTTAGTCGAGATTGCCGATAAAATCGGCTATCTGCCCTTTGGTAGGTTTCATCACCGTCTTGCTCTACCCTTTATCATCGTCGTGTTTGGCATCATTGGGCGACATAGTACTGCTTCGCGAAACTGCTCGGTGACATGTTAACTGCTCCTTTTCACCGCCGATTTGATCCTCTCTTTCATGGCTCAGCACACTGGAACAAAAGGCGAGGATAAGACCTTTTGGCGACTCTCCGAACGGGTTCAGTGATTCTCAGATCTTCATTTCTTCGTTCTTTCAGCTGCCTTTTTTCCTTTTTACTAAGTAGTGCCCATGCTTTCCCTCCAACTCCAAATACCTATAACTTGAGGGTTTTCATCAAATATTGTGACAAAATATGCATTTGAGGACACTAATTTTATCAAAATACAACCCTAAATGAGTGCAATTTGTGGACTCATCAGCAACTCAGCCAACCACTTACATGTTTCTCCCATTAGAGTAAATGGAACAACCTCAACCGGACCGACTCTTGGGATATGTTCTTAAAGGATAACGACCCTTCAAATATCAACAAAGTTCCTTATATGCTCATGGGGATTCTCATGAGCCAACCCACCAAACAACCCTTTCAATTGCAAGAGCTACAACATGGTGCTTGTACTGTGGAACACAACGTTCCATTCAGCCGGATGCAAGCGAATGACACCAACTCTACCCACAAGATTTGGGTCATTGACATTCGGTTCGTTGACATCATTAAGATTTCCGATGTCATTTGGTGGCCCACTTGGCTACCATTGCTTCCATTAACACTCATATACTCTGTTTTAAACAGCAACACAAAAACCAAAACTAAAAATAAGTAGATTCAACTATGACTAAAAAGAACAAAATTCAACTTCATAAAAAGAATCTCAAACAACACCAGTCCCCGATAGCGACACCATTTTAATTTGACGTTTCAAGCATACCTCATCTAATTCTAGGTGTTCAGCAATCATAAATTAGTATAAAACCCAACTAAATGAGTTGGGGTCAAATCCCACAGGAAGCGGTACGTGTTTAAGAGCCAATTAGGAAGTATGAACATGATCAAATCAGTCATAGGAATAAAAATTATCGAATAAAGACATCATTCAAATCAGGGGGTGACACAAATGTCAAATGGGGGTTTTTGGTTTTGATTATCAACTACAAACAGTGGCAAACAATACGGAATAACAATAATGAGATGGGCTCTTGAGATGTGATCGATTATAGGTTAATATAAACGAATGGGTAATTGCAACTATTAGTAAATAGGTAGATATTAGTAAGTAAGCTAGGCTATAGTTGAGGTAAACTTTCTCTAGAACAATTTACCCCGAATCAAGCTAATTTCTCTCGAACATCAACATGCATGCAAAATAAGACCAACCCACACCTTAGTCCATTCACTCTCTCGAGCTGAATGTGTGGGATTGGGTTTAGGATTCACTCTCTTGAGCTGAACCCAGGTCAACCCAATACCCATAAACCATCAATCAAAAACTCTAGTTCTAGAACCTTTTTCTAAAGCAAGCTAAGATCACAAAGCTAGAACTGCATTTGCAACTACAATTCTTAAATTAAACCACAATTAATGATTGAACTCACTTCTAAATAGCATTTAAACTAACAATTAGCAATACCCATAAACTAAATCAGCCCATAATCACATAATCACACCCCAAGAATTGGGGTTTTAGCTAGACATCATAAAAAGATAAGAACAATTACCAAATTGATAATCCATCAAGTGGGTAAGTGTAGATTCGTCCTTACAATGCTCCAATTCGAAGAATCTCAAAGACCCACTTCCAATTTCTCACAAGTGAGAAACTTCGATTCTTCGAAGCTTAGGAAAAACTAGAGAAAACTGTCTCACCAGCTAAAAACTTAATAATAGATTAAAAATATATGATCTAAGATGCTAAACTAAATGTTCAAAAAATGTATTTATAGTCGCCAAATATGTACTGTGAAGAGTCACTCGGTGAAGTAAGTCGGGCTCATCGAACCACTCGGCGAGCTTCCCTTTGGTTACTTACATCGCTCTTCTGCCTTGGTATTCAACATCCTCAAGGTCTGTAACTTTGGGCGATCGAGCAATGCATCGCGGAACTACTCAGCGATCCGCCGAATACTTCTTTCTCTCGCCGACTTGATTTCTTCCCTCAGGGCTTGGCACACTAGAACTTTAGGCGGTCAGATAGCCATTCGGCGATTCACCAAGTGAACTTTGCGATCACCAGGCTGCCTTTCTTCAACCTTTCAGCCTGTTTTGTTCATTTTTGCTTGTTAGTGTCCTTGCTTTGTTCCTCAATTCATATTCCTAAAAATCAAGGGTTTTACATCAGTTATTGACACAAAATAAGCATTTGAGGACACTAAATCTATATAATCAAAGCCTTAAATGAGTCCAAATCTCGGACTCATCATAAGTTATTATTTCAGGGGCATTTAGGTCTTTTCCTAATTAATTAGTTTCTATACTATGTCATTTTGCCTATATTTAGAACCCCTATACAAGTCTTTTTATCCCTAAATGCAACCCATTTAATTCATTCTTCCTAAATCCCAAAAGAAAACCTATTCCTCCCAAATATTCTCTCTAGAACTTGAAGAAAAAAAAGAAGAAGATGCAGCTAGGGTTTGAAGCTAAGGATCCAAATTCTCCATTGATGGCTAGTAATTGGAGTCAAGGTATAATAGCTTTCATCCATGGGTTCCTTCCACCCATGGAGTCCCCAAATTCCTCTATTCAAATGGTAGAATTCCCCAATTAGCTAGGGTTTTCTTCTAATACCATGGGTTCTTTTGATTATTGATATTAATGGCTTAATTATGTCTAAATATGCATGAATTAAGGATTTTTAATCCTTTTATGATTCTTTCCCTATGAACCCATGCAAACCCCCATGTTTTCCAAATTGTGATCTCCTAGGGTTGGGTTGTTGGTTATAAAAGAGGAGTTTTATGATCTAAAGCATGAAATAATAGAATTACTTGAATTTATGATAAAATCCCTAACTAATGTTAGAATTCTAGGTTTGGTGATTGAAAGTAGCTTTGAACCTTGAAAGGGCAAAGTATGAGGTATGCATGATCTTATGATACCTATGTAAATGCAATTAAGGGTGCTTTGAGAGTAAAGTGCCAATGTTGTTGTTGTTGTTGTTGTGTTGTTGAAAGGATATCTTCATAAAATACTTACAACAATGATGTGAAAGGTTTTCTCACATAGAAAGGATTCTTAGTTTGAAAGGTTATTCTCACCTAATTGAATCAATGAATAAGAGCTATCCTAATGAACTAGTTTGGATTGGCAAGATGATATGCCCTTCCATGGATAATGATAATAAGTAAGAGAATACTATTCCGTGGGAATTATGCTTATCATCGAGTGGATATTGACATTGATATGGAACCTCTCATGTTAGTAGAGGCCGGGTTTCTAGAAGAGGTCTCATGAGATGGAAGCTCTCCCATTAGTAGAGGTCGGGTTTCTAGTAGCAATCTCCTTATCCCATAACTATGTGCCCACATAGATTGATTAGCTAGTGGATCCAATTAAGCTAGAAGTTCATGGTTATACCTTAGGCAAGTAGAACAACCCTTTTCGGTTGGGATACACTGGGTGATCATGGTTTAGCTCATATGGTCACTATGTCGGTTAAGGCTAATTGTCCCACAACAAGTTGATTAATGAACTAAGGTTACTTAAAGAAGAATCTTATATGTTTTCAAAGACTTAAGGATGATGTAGCTTGCATTGACCATGATGTATGACCTATGTTTTCCAACTATTTCTATTATGATGTTTAAACTTGGTAAATTGCATATCACGAAATGAAATGTCCTTCTTAGCATGTTTTAAATATTTTTATGCATAGTTATCATACTTCGTGCATTTTTGTACTAACACATACTCTTTCCTACATTCTCCCAAATGTAGGGTCCGACAGACATGGTTTCCATTCTAGTGGTTAGAGCTTGGACTTGATCTTTTTTCGAACTTGGTGAGTCCTCATGGTTCGAGGACGGATTTTCCTTATTGTAGTTTCACTCTCGTATTTCCTTTTTGAACGTGTTGTATGGGCTAGTCCCACTTTCATTCAATTGTAATAGATGGCTACGTTGTGACATGAGTTAGACTTCCATTTTTCTATGAAGTTGTTTTGGACATAAATGTTGTTTTACTCTTTATTGTTCTACTACTTTATGTTATGAAGACTAAGTGGCTTGTATGGAGTCCTTCGGGGTTCTATACGCCATGTTACATCTAGGGGTACCCCTGGGTCGTGACAAATGCTTTGAAAGGAAAGTATCAATGCTATTATGAAAAGATTTCTCACTTACTATGATCATCATGATTGTGAAAGTTATTTCTCACAAATGAATTCACATTGGTGAAAGGTTTTCTCATCCATGTTGAATTATGTTTAAGGAGTTATTCTATGTTTTGATCTCAAAAGTGTGGATTGGTATTGATCATTGCCTTCCCTATGTGAAAATAATATTTGAATTTTATCTATACCGTTAGGATTTAGACTTAGCACCGAGAGGGCTTTGAGGTGGAGGCTCAAATAGGGTAGTCTCTAGTAGCAACCTCTAGTCCCAAACTACGTGCCCCCGTAGGATTTTCTTAAATAACCTAGTTAGTGGATTCACTTTAGCAAATGATGATATGTACGGATTCTACCTTGGCAAGTAGATTCCCTTTCTTTCGCTATGAGTGATATACCAGATTCTATGATATAGCTCTCATGGTCTTATTGTCGGTTAAAACTAATATCCCACAAAATAATTATGTTTTCTTCAAAGCTTTTCTTATGTCTTTTATGTTAATGTACTTGACCATGTTTTCATAATTTTCATGTCATGTCTCCTTTAAAGCTTTCAAATGTTTCAATATGATCATGACTACTTATTTTTAAGTCATTCATGTTATCGTGCCTATATTTATGCATATTTCCTCATACTTAGTACTTTACATGTACTAATGCATATGTGTGCCTACATCATTTCACTAATGTAGGGTCTAATGCTCCTACATCCCATACTTGTGGCTAGTTGATCCTTCATAGACTTTAAAGATTGGTGAGTCCTCAGGTTCTGAGGACCGAGACTCTTTTATTGCTTTTCTGTATTTTAGTTTTAGACTTTGTATGTGATGTATGAGTTATGTCTCAATCATTTTAATTATGATATATTAAATGTATTTTGAGACTCATGTAGACTCCTACTTTGTCAACTCCTTTGATGTATAAGATGATATCTTTTAAAATTTTTATCTCTATTATCTAATAGGATGTATGCTAAGTGGCTTGTATGGGACCTCTCGGGGTCCTATACGCCATGTTACGCCTAGGGTATACTTTGGGTCGTGACATGTTGTTTGTTTGAAAGAATGATGGTTTAATTTGTTTGTGCATTGACTATCGATAATTGAATAAGGTTACCATAAAAATAAGTATGATATTCCAAGGATTAATGACTTGTTTGATCAACTCCAAGGTGCGAGTTTCTTCTCTAAGATTGACCTCCGGTAGGATTATCATCAATTGAGGATAAAGAAAAGTGACATTCTGAAGATGAATTTTTGAACTATGTATGGTCACTATGAGTTCTTGGTGATATCGTTTGGTTTGACTTATGCCCTGGCGACATTCATGGACTTAATGAATAAGGTCTTCAAGCAATATCTTGATAGGTTTTGTGATTGTGTTTATTAATGATATTTAAAATTTACTCACGAAGTGTCACGACCCAAGGCTACCCTCTAGATGTGACACAACGTACAAGGCTCCGAGAAGCCTCATAGCATATCATAACATAAGAGCAAATGAAAAGTTTGGGAATTTAAAACTTTTCTTTACAATCGAAGTCTTTTATAAAATGAGAGAGTCTATACCACCATGTCTCAAACCATCTATAATGCTTGGATTAAAAGTCTTGAATACAATCTTAGGGACGTAGTCCTTACATAAGTCTAAAACATAAAATAAAGACATAAAGGACATATGGTCAAGCCCTTGAATACTATGAGGACTCACCAATCTTCTTCTTCTTGATCTACTATGGTCCTAGCCACGAGGACATAATTCAATATCTCCAAACCCTACACTTATAGAAAATGTAGAAATATGGGTTAGCACAAAAATGTACCAAGTATGGAAGCCATGCATAAAAATCCTTAAAACATGCAAAAGGGACATTTTAGTTGAAACCATGCTATATGCCACTTTTGAACATCATCTTTGAAATAGTTGGAGAATGTAGCTCATAAGACAAATCATGTACAATTCATCATAGCATAAAGTATATCATCATAATCACAAGCATAGTCTCCAACAAAAACATAATGCATACCTCAATCTTCACAAGACATACTCCACATACATAATTAAATATCAAGATCATCTAATCATAATAGAACTATCACATAAGCAACCCTAAGCTATACTTGTGCAATACATAGATAGGATTCCATAATCCTATCTGCACGAAGTATCACTTTTAGGTCACCATAATAATGCATAACATACCTTGACCTTATCCATAGCCAATATCCATAGACAATGAGACATCCATGTTCATAACTTGTAATAAGTAAAGTTAGTCATAGAAATAATCCATCTCATGCATATATCAATTCATATGTCTTTATAGCATAAGGAAACCACACCATAACCCATTTATAAGTCTACTTGTGCAATGTATAAGTGAAGTCTCATACCCCCACTCACACTAAGTAATGCTCACTAAGAAGTCATAACTATAGTTCATGTTCATAATTCATATAAACCATGCATTAACTCATAATCATCATGTCATAAGGGAAACCTACCATGCCCACTCTCAAAGCCTGTTTGTGCAATGCATGAATGAAGTCGCATACCCCCATTCATACTAAGTAGAACCTCTTGAGGAACCATAGTAAATAATCCATGTTCTTGTTCTTGTTCTTATTCATGATTCTTGTACTATCGTCCGACCGTTACTGAGGCTTTTGCTTCTGTTCAATACATAATGACTGAAGCCAACTTTGGTTGGTTAATCGATCCGTTCATCGATGGTCAGCAACTATGATGGTCCTAATGATGATCCTGCATGTATTTCGTGTGTATCTCACCGGCGGATTTAAAAAACCTCGCGAATTGACTTGGGTTACAGGTGTGGTTCTGGCTGTATTAGTCATGTCATGGTTCATATTCTTATCATGTAGGGAAATAGCCTTAACCGACATAGACCATGTGAACTATATCGAATCTGGTGTCATGCCCCACACCGAAAAGAGGTGTCTTACTTGCCTAAGGTAGAACTAACATGTTTATCTTTTAGGTGGATCCACTAGCTAAAGACCTATGTGGGCACATAGTTATGGGATAAGGAGATTGCTACTAGAAACTTGGACTGACTAACGTAAAAGGTTTCCATCTCATGATATAACTGTTTTGGGAACCCGAACTGACTGGCGTAAAAGGAACCCATTGGGAAGCCGAACTAACTGGTGTAAATGCTTCCATCTCATTTTCATATCCACTCGGAGCTAAGCATAATTCCCTTTAAGTTCATGTTAAGTCTTTACTTAAGTTCATGTTTATGGAAGAGGGACTTAACACTCAATCCAATACAACATCATGATATAGCTCATAGATTCATTAGGTGAGAATAGCTTTTCAACCTTAGAATCATTAATATGTGAGTAAACCTTTCACCTCATGCTAATAGTGTTAATGAGAATAGCCTTTCAATCAACACAACAACATTATCACAGTCCTAGACATTTCATGCATAGTCATGTGTAAGGGTAAGAGGAGAATGATTTTTCAACTATACCACAATTACATAATAGTCATAGGATCCTCACTTTCTAAGAGTTCATACACAATTCTTATCAACATGTACAAACCCTTATAAAACCCATTAAGAAGTCCTAAGTGTAATTCACATGCATAATCATACTTCATGTCTTGACATAAGTAATGTCAACATTAACATGCTTTCATATTAACATACATAGACCATAGGCTTCATTACATAAAGAGCCTAATCATAACCTCCCTTAGAGTCCACTTGTGCAATGAATAAGTACGGTCCATAGTCCTACCTATACTAAGTAACTCTTCAAGAAATCATGACTAGAGTTCATATTCTTATCTTAGTTCATTTCTTAACTTTCGGAAGACATTGTTATAACCAACATAGACCATGTGAGCTATATAGAATCCGGTGTTCTACTCCCACACCAAAAGAGAGGGTACTACTTGCCAAAGTAGGACCTACATACATAATAGCTATCTAGTGGATTCACTAAGTTAAGACCTATGGGGGCACGTAGTTATGGAACAAGGAGATTGCTACAAGAAAACCTTGACTTACTAAGCGTGGAGGTTTCCATCTCATGAAACAACATCTATGTTGGGAACCCGAACTTGCTAAACATGAAGGTTCTCTTGTGGGAAGCCGGACTTGCTAAACGTGAAGCCCCCACTCTCATTTTTCATGTTCAATCGGTGCAAAGCTCTAACTCCCTTTTTAAACATCTTTAAGCCTTTATTTAACATTAGTTCATAAAGTAGACTTTAGGGGATTAATCCCTCATATCATATAGTTCAAAGGTTTCTAAGATGAGAATGACCTTTCATCATAGAACCTACATTATGTGAGAATGACATTTCACATAATCATACCATATTCAGAACATAGTCTAGTTTANTAACTCCCTTTTTAAACATCTTTAAGCCTTTATTTAACATTAGTTCATAAAGTAGACTTTAGGGGATTAATCCCTCATATCATATAGTTCAAAGGTTTCTAAGATGAGAATGACCTTTCATCATAGAACCTACATTATGTGAGAATGACATTTCACATAATCATACCATATTCAGAACATAGTCTAGTTTAGAGTACAATTAAGGAAACCTTTCAAGAGACTCACTTTCACTAGATTATCACAAACCTTATTTATTCATTCATTCATTCATGTGTGTGTATACATATGTGAGAAAACCTTTCACATAAACACCTTTATACAACACATATTCATACCTTGCTAATCATACACTTTGCATGCATAATAAGATGTAAGAGTGCATATAAGAGTTAACCTTTCAATAGACACCATAACACATCATATTCATAGCTTTACATGTAGAGAGTGTGTGTGCGCGCACATATTGGTCCTCATAGTGACATAATAGCAACAACATTGATATTGAGTGCACTTCCCTTCAAGGGATCACCACACATTCACAATGTCTCCAAATCATGAGCAATTTACATATAAAACCCTTAGAGATTCTAGACCACACACTCACACTTCATCATAAGAGACAAGGACACATTCAACATTGAATAGGTACACTTAACATGTATATGATCAAACATTCATATAGGGATCATATAGGTAGGGGTCATTCCACAATAGTACCTAACATAATCAATCATGTAGACCACACCTTATCCCTAACATTATCATTCACATTATAGTCCTCATCATCAATACACTTTAAACATCATGCTAGTATTAAGGATTTCATACATAACCTTCATAGCATAACTTCATAAACATATGCATCATAATCATCAATTCACTACACATTTATTGCCTTCAAGGCCATAATCTCAACATGCATAGATAGACAAGAAGTGAATACCTGCACCATAGTGGATCAAACCACACAACATCAATTCTCATACTATAGACTAGAAGTTAGGTTAACTTACCAATTCTCCAATCCATGATCACCATGGATCAATCCTCAACAATTCATAATCAATTGAAATAGGTAGCAATAGGAATAAACAATATAATTCAATATCATAAACATAGTCTAAGTACAATTTCATAAACAAAGGGACCAACCCGTAACTCTGCCCATAAGGCCATAGTCATCAACTCATCAATATACCAACAATTCAACATGAATAAGTATATATAATCATAAGAAACATCAATACAATCTAATCTAAACATAATTTCATCAATAGAGATCATATTCACAAAGACCCACATCATAGGCCAATTTTCAAGAATTTGGGGATCATGGGTTCTTTAAGAATTCCTTTAAAAATTGTCTTAAAAACATTAATTCCACATTAATTCATCAATAGAATGATTTATAAAATCGTTTGACAAGGAACCCATGTTTCGATTGAAAATTGGGAATTTTGGTCTTTGAATCACTTTTGAAAATCTTTGATAGAACTCCTTGAATGAGAGGTTATTCAAGAATCAAGAGTCACCATACCTTAATTATTGAAGACCCATGAAATTGAAGAAGAAATCAGTTGAAAATCCATCTTCTAGCTTGAGCTTCATCAATGTCTTCAATGGAGTTTTTGAGAGAATCTATTTTGAGAGGGAAGGGTCAATTTGAAGAATGTGGTCTAATTTTAAGTTTTTGGGTTTTAACAAACTTAAAATACCCTAAAATAGGTAGAATAATCGTTTATAATAATTCCCCAAAGTACCCAAAATACCCTCACTTAGTTGGACCTTTTTAAATTAGTCAAACTTGTGTTTTATTTATGCAGATTTCGTCGGGAAACAAGTTCGCGACGCGAAGGTGTTCCCACAAGTTTTTTGGAAATTAAATTTGAGACAGTAGAGTCCGCGACATGTCTGCGACGCGGACCAAACTTTTGGCCCTTGGTGGAGCTATTCCGCGACGCGGACATGCTCCCTCCAAGCACAACTTCAAGCTGCCTTGGCAACTTGCTTGGCCAAGGTTGGGGTCCTTCTAGGGGACTCTTAGGGTGGCCCCCGGGGCGTCGTATCCGAACATTTTGACCCTAAAAACATTTATTAAGACACTAGGGTCACTTCCACTGATTTTAGACTCCAAACAACACATAAAAACATGAACAACATACTAGAATACACCAACACGTAAAAGACTAGTTTCAGAACGTCTTGGTCATCCCTTGACGTTTGACTTCCAAACTTCTTTAAAACTGACTTAAAAGGCTATTCTTCATTATTTTAACAAGTTATTAATGCATAAAAGTCATATGAGGCTCTACTTTATCCTACTTTATTTTGAGGGTCGTTACAATATCCCCCACTTAGGAACATTCGTCCTCGAATGACACTTAAAACACTTCTGAGGACTCAATGACCCAACTAGCATCTCACAATACACAACATACAACATCAACATAAGAGCACACATTAAGGAGGAACATCAACTCCACATAAAAGGCTCAAAACATTTTTGTGCAATTCAAGAAAGTAGCAACACCTCTACCAACTCCTTATGTTTCAACTTTATTATTTCCCATTTTATTGGAGGAACTTCCTTCTCCAAATCATCACTATGCTTAAAACTCTTTACTTCTCATAAGTATAGGATGAACTACCTTCTCCATATTCAATGAGCATCAACATATATATTAAGCAATCAACAAGACATTTCTTTAACAAGACAACATCAAGCATGCTCATTACAGCTCTTATGAAGTCAACATCACACAACATCTGTGGGTGCAATTTCAACCATGAGAAATAAAGTCCGTGAAAACTCAAAATACAACTTAAGCATGAATTTTCACAAAAATATGCACATACAAGGAAATCATGTCATAATCATCATTATCATTTCAAACACCAAAGAAACACAACATGCAACTATCTCATTAAAGAACATTATGCAACTTTATCATAAGAAATCATTTAAGCATGCACTTCAAATCAACTCATGCAACACAAGCAAGTAGAAACTTTATTCACCGACTCATAATGCATTAACCACATAGGCCTTTCTCATGTTCATAGGAGGAACTACATTCTCCTAAGCATGACATGATATTTACCCCTTTTATATCATCATAGGGTCCATTATGCAATGGCTTTCAAGTGCACACATAGACATGATCAACATTTCCACTCATGAGGCAATTAAGCAATTCATACTAGTTGCACCCTAACATGAGGATTATAGATCATCTACTAGTCTTATCATTTAATGATCATACTATCAAGAACATACATGACATTACCATGTTTAGTTATGTTCAAGAAGGGACTACCTTCTCCTAGTCACAACATACACACATGGCATCATAAAACTCATAAGCAAGCATTACACAAAGGTCAATTCTTTTAAGGAGAAATTCCAACTTCTAACCTAAGCATGCTCATACTCTCTTCCTCACGAAGTCAAGAGTGCATTCACCATATAAAGATGCATATTGACATGAGAAACATGAATTTTATTACTAAAATTCCATTTTTATGTAGAAAGAATCCTTCAAAACATGCATAACATAGTCTCTTCTAGGACATGCATAACATACGGAGATCATGCAACTCATAATCATATGCAAGACTCCAAACATGAACAAGCTACTAGGAACTCTTTGGTCTCAAGCTTGAATAAGAATAGAAGGAAAAGATAAGGATATCAACAACCTTACTACTCACTCATCATCCCCCACTTAGGGTAAATCCATCTAAGAGCACATTAAAGTAACCAAGAGAACTATCACTTACCAATTAAGCACAATGTCCCCCTCTTGGGATCAAGTTATGCACACTCCTTTAATCATTACCTCCTTCAACTCTAAGGTAGGAACCAATCTCCACTAAACCTTCACTATACTCCCTTAGGTGAGGATTTTAAGAATCCAAACAAAATGAGTATCTATACCACTCCGCTTCATATCTATCACCCAAAGTGGTTCTCAACATGGAGAACTCAAGGAAGTTCAATGTAGAAATATTAAGGGCACTCAAAAACCTTACCATCTAGGCACATTATCCCTCACTTGGGGTGAGCTTAATCAACTCTTTATCACACCATACCCTTATCATCACCTTTGGTGTAACTTTCCGCTCAACCATGCCTAGGTATTATCTAAACACCCTCTTTGAATGACCATACTTAAGATCAGCCTTACAAGACAACTATCCTCTTTAGAGTTGGGTCAACATCTATTCTTTTGTCCTTCCCATAAACTAAGGGGTAAATGCAACTCTCCAAGTTAACCTTAGAGCAAAACACTATCCCAACTCATGGAACAAAGCCCTTTTTTCCGCTCTTAGGGCAAGCCTACCCAAGAAGTCTGATTCACACAAGGACAACCATGAAGCATCACTCATAAAAAAGCAACTTTCAACTCACACTAGTTACCATATTCCTTCAAAACTCCTCAAATCTACACCATGATTTTCTACTATCATTACCCATCACCATAAAGCAACTCATCATCCTAAAAAGGATTTCATTCTTACCATGACGACTCTTATCATATGAGAACTATACCACCATACAACATTTTCAATGTAGTGCTCACAACCTCATAGGTCACACATAGCCATGATTGGCATCACAATACGATTTCCAAATCTAGCTTCATATATATACTCATATAGTCACCACATCATAATAAGCATTAAAACTCACCTTTTCTTCCCTCGATCCTTGCAACATCACCCCTTCCAAGTAATCAAATCTAGAAGACCACCGGAGAAGGGAAAATAAGAGAGAGATCATAAGGAGTTAAGCTCTACGACACGACACAAGAGTAATTAAGAAAGTGAAACTTCTATCGTCCTATATCCTCTCGCTCACAAATGTGTCGCGACTCACACCGATGAACAAGACTCTACTAGACGTGGCTCATGAGACATTGAATCCTAAGACCATTTTCATAACCTTATGCTCTAATACCAAGTTTGTAACGACCCGAGAGCACCCCCTAGTTGTTACCGGCGTATTCGACCTCTCGGAGGTCTTATACAAGCCCTTAGCATTCGTCATAGCATTTATCATAGAAAAATAGCGGAAAATTTAAAACTTTTTCATAATATAACACAAGACATAAAAGTCACCTCATTAAACCTTAAATACAAAATCGGAGTACTACGTCTCAAGGTAGCCACCTTAAAACATGACTACAACACAAGAGGGACACAACCCTTACAATACAAAACAAACTACTATCTAGTACTTAGAACTTAAGGAAACTCTTTAACATAAAGGTCCTTGAATCTTTAAGGACACACCCGAACCTGGGAATAGTAAGCCAAGCTCATCACTTCTAGGAAAGACCCTTTAGTCACCATCACCTACATTTGGTTTAAAAAGATGAAGAAGAATGGTGTTAGTACAAGAATGCACTAAGTATGATAACCATGCAAAACATGCTTTTAAAAGGACATTTAGTTGAAAACTATGCATCGTGCCTTTTTAGAGAAACTTCAAGAACATTTAGTATATTAGGCACAATATAAACCACATACATCATCATACATATGGAAACCATTCATAATAGTACATAGAGCCACTTATAACATTTTAGGCACATTCAATGCATACAATACATTACCTTCCTTTTTATCTTAACTCCTTTTTTCAAGCAACCCTTAGGGAATACTTGGTGCAATATATCACCTTAAGGTTACCAAGGGTGAACTCACATATAACCTTCATCAATCCAACCACATATATTCATAGAGTCATAAGCACACCATAAGACATAGTCTTACATAGGAACCATCACCTAAGACAACCCCCAAGTCACACTAGTGCAATGTGCAAGTAGCATCCCATAATATTACTTCCACCAAGTGTTCCTAGGAAGCCACCATACACTAGGCACATCATATTGAACAAGTCATAACATCTTCATATAACATTAGACATAAGACCAACATACTTCATAACATCATATAAGGACTCATTCCTTTACTACATCATTAGTCATAACCCATTTAGTTCATTTCATAGGTAAACCACCCTTACAACCCCTTCACAAGCTCACTTGTGCAATGTACACAATGTACACATGGAGTCCCATACCCCCACATATACTAAGAAAACCCATTAAGAAATCATAAGTGTAATTCACATGCATAATCATACTTCATGTCTTGACATGAGTAATGTCAACCTTAACATGCTTTCATATTAACATACATAGACCATAGGCTTCATTACATAAAGAGTCTAATCATAACCTCCCTTAGAGTCCACTTGTGCAATGCATAAGTAGGGTCCATAGTCCTACCTACACTAAGTAACTCTTCAAGAAATCATGACTAGAGTTCATATTCTTATCTTAGTTCATTTCTTAACTTTCGGGAGACGTTGCCATAACCGACATAGACCATGCGAGCTATATGAAATCCAGTGTTCTACTCCCACACTGAAAAGAGAGGGTACTACTTGCCAAAGTAGGACCTATATACATAATAGCTATCTAGAGGATTCACTAAGCTAAGACCTATGGGGGAACGTAGTTATGAAACAAGGAGATTGCTACTAGAAAACCTTGACTTACTAAGCGAGGAGGTTTCCATCTCATGAAACAATATCTATGTTGGGAACCCGGACTTGCTAAATATGAAGGTTCTTTTGTGGGAAGCCGTACTTGCTAAACGTGAAGCCCCCACTCCCATTTTCATGTTCACTCGGTGCAAAGCTCCAACTTCCTTTTTAAACATCTTTAAGCCTTTATTTAACATTAGTTCATAAAGTAGGATTTAGGGACTTAATCCCTCATATCATATAGCTCAAAGGTTTCTAAGATGAGAATGACATGTCAACATAGAACCTACATTATGTGAGAACGACCTTTCACATAATCATACCATATTCATAACATAGTCTAGTTTAGAGTACAATTAAGGAAACCTTTCAAGAGACTCACTTTCACTAGATTATCATAAACCTTATTCATTCATTCATTCATTCATGTGTGTGTGTATACATATGTGAGAAAACCTTTCACATAAACACCTTTATACAACACATATTCATACCTTGCTAATCATACACTTTGCATGCATAATAAGATGTAAGAGTGCATATAAGAGTTAACCTTTCAATAGACACCATAACACATCATATTCATAGCTATACATGTAGAGTGTGTGTGCGCGCGCATATTGGTCCTCATAGTGACATAATAGCAACAACATTGATATTGATTGCACTTCCCTTCAAGGGATCACCACATATTCACAATGTCCCCATATCATGAGCAATTCACATATAAAGCCCTTAGGGATTCTAGACCACACACCCACACTTCAACATAGGAGACAAGGACACATTCCACATTGAATAGGTACTCCTAACATGCATATGATCAAACATTCATATAGGGGTCATATAGGTAGGGGTCATTCCACAATAGTACCTAACATAATCAATCATATAGACCACACCTTATCCATAAAATTATCATTCACATTATACTCCTCATCATCAACACACTTTAAACATCATGCTAGGCATTGAGGATTTCATACATAACCTTCATAGAATAACTTCATAAACATATGCATCATAATCATCAATTCACTTCACATCTATTACCTTCAAGGCCATGATCTCAACATGCATAGATAGACAAGAAGTTAATACCTCCACCATAAGTGGATCAAACCACACAACATCAATTCTCATACTATAGACTAGAAGTTAGGTCAACTTACCAATTCTCCAATCCATGATCACCATGGATCAATCCTCAACAATTCATAATCAATTGACATAGGTAGGAATAGGAATCAACAATGTAATTCAATATCATAAACATAGTCTAAGTACAATTCCATCAACATAGGGACCAACCCAAAGCTTTGCCCATAAGGCCATAATCCTCAACTCATCAATATACCAACAATTCAACATGAATGAGTATATATAATCATAAGAAACATCAATACAATCTAATCTAAACATAATTTCATCAATAGAGATCACATTCACAAAGACCCACATCATAGGCCAATTTTCGAGAATTTAGGGATTATGGGTTCTTCAAGAATTCCTTTGAAAATTGTCTTAAAAACATTAATTCCACATTAATTCATCAATAGAATGATTTATAAAATCGTTTGAGAAGGATCCTATGTTTAGATTGGAAACTGGGAATTTTAGTCTTTGAATCACTTTTGAAAATCTTTGATAGAACTCCTTGAATGAGAGGTTATTCAAGAATCAAGAGTCACCATACCTTAATTATTGAAGACCCATGAAATTGAAGAAGAAATCAGTCGAAAACCCATCTTCTAACTTGAGCTTCATCAAGGTCTTCAATGGAGTTTTTGAGAGAATCTATTTTGAGAGAGAAGGGTCAATTTGAAGAATGGGGTCTAATTTTAGGTTTTTAGGTTTTAACCAACTTAAAATATCCTAAAATAGGTAGAATAACTATTTATAATAATTCCCCAAAGTACCCAAACTACCCCTCACTTAGTTGAACCTTTTTAAATAAGTCAAACTTGAGTTTTATTTTCGCAGATTTATTCGGGAAACAAGTTCTCGACGCGGAGGTGTTCCTAAAAGTTTTCTGGAAATTAAATTCAAGACAGTAGAGTCCGCGACATGTCCGCGATGCGGACCAAACATTTGGCCCTGGGTGGAACTAGTCCGCGACGCGGAAATGCTCCCTCCAAGCACAACTTCAAGCTGCCTTGACAGCTTGTTTGGCCAAGGTTGGGGTCCTCCTCGGGGACCCTTAGGGTGGCCCCCGGGGCATTGTATACAAATGTTTTGACCGTAAAAACATTTATTAAGACACTAGGGTCACCTCCACTGATTTTAGACTCCAAACAACACATAAAAACATGAACAACATACTAGAACACACCAACAAGTAAAAAACTAGTTTTCGAACATCTTGGTCGTCCTTTGACGTTTGACTTCCAAACTTCTTTAAAACTGACTTAAAAGGCTATTCTTCATTATTTTAACAAGTTATTAATGCATAAAACTCATGTGAGGCTCTACTTTATCCTACTATATTTTGAGGGTCGTTACAGCTCCCTCAACTTGCCAGGCCTCCCAAGTGGTGAAGGCAATCCCATGAGCCTTCCTACGGTCCGTGGTCTTCACCACGAGTCGTGAAGTGGCTCATGAAGGAGAGTCTTCCTTGGGCCGTCTTGTGAGCTCATTGCCTCACCAACCACTAGTGGCCACCACGGGTCGTGAAGGCCCGTATGGTCATGGTGGGGAGTGGCTAGGTGCATTTTAGCAACCCTGGCCCCCTTGCCATGGCCTCCGCCCAATCCCATTAGCCCTTGCCCTTAACTCTAGACGTTAACCCTAACATTTAGGCTATAGTTAAGCCTACTATTTTTTGAGGTGTTACATTATCTCCCCCTTGGGAACATTCGTCCTCGAATGACACATTAGACACCTTACAAAATTATGGACATAAGACTAGCAGCCCACCAAGCATGACACATCAATAAAATGCACAAATCATAAGAGGAAACATCAACTTCATTTCAATATACTCACTACAACACAAGAAAGTAGGAACTACATATACAAACCCATTATGCATTAAATTGTCATAACTAATCATGTTCAAGGAGGAACTACCATCTCCTAGTCATAACTTGCTCAACATACTCTCATGGAGCTCATATGCAATTTACTCTCAAAAGCATTTCATTCAAGAAGGAATTTCTCAACTCCTAACCAAAGCATGCTAATATATTATTCTCATGATGTACCATAGGCATTCATACTTAATGCATTACAACATGAGGAAAAACAATTCACATAAACTCATTTTCTTTCAAAACACAAGTTTTTCATGAATATGCATTATATAAAGAAGTCATGGCAACATATAAGCACATAACCACAATGTTAGCTAGGCTCAAGTGAGCCTATACAAACACTTATAAACACCATCAATCACATAATCATAGGAGGAACTACATTTTCCAACTAAAAGCAAGCTCAACACAATATTATGGAGCCAATATGCCATTTCATCAAAAGCATAACAAAGCATATTCATCAAATCATCTCATGAAGACAAATAACATGTGTATCATGAAAAATCATACTAAAATAACATGTGTATCATGAAAAATCATTTTATACCAAACAAGAATTTTCTTCAAGAACATGCATAACAAAAGGAGATCATGGAAATTTCTAAAACACTCATGACTCCAAAACATAAGACAAGCCCAAAAAGGAACTCTTGGTCTCAAGCTAGCATATGAATAGAAGAAATGGATGAGGATATCAGGACAATCAATAAATTTTGCTATCTAAGAACATGATCTCCCCCTTGGGAGTAAGCCCCTTTACTAAAACCTCAAATACTACTTCTTTCAAACAAACCCAAAGTATCACCAAGACTCATTATAACCTTACCGGGTTCTAAAACCAATAGAGGTCTAATGACCATGCATCCAAACCCTGTCAAGGTTAACAAGAGTAACTCTATGGGACAAGGGAATCATGGGACACATATAACATCCAAGAATCCACAATCATGAAACGAGTCAAGGAGGACTTATCATCTTAAGTTAGAGAAGGAATAAAAGGGAATACAAGGATATTGGGACATATCATTGGCCCTTGGCCTCCCAAATAGCACCCTCAACTAAAACCCTTACTAAATACCACTCCTCAACATTCGCATGGAAGCACTTCCTTAATCTTTTATTTCTTAACTTGTCGGTCTAAGATCCCAATCGGTACTTCTAGATTAGAGAGGTTCTCATTAAACAACTATAGCTCACAAGCAACCTTACCAACACCACTCAAGGTATCATAAGAGCATATCAAATCGGGACTAAACTCCTCAAACTCACTACACCTCATAAGGTGAGAATATTGAGCCAATCCAAATCATAAACATCTAGAACACTTAACGACCATGCTATCTAAGCACATTTCTTTCAAATTCTAAGGTCGGAGCAAGTCATCACTCAAATTTTTCACCTTTATCACATAAGGTGATTCTAAATCATGGAGAATTTACATTTCTATACTCTTTTAATGGAGTCTACTCATTCAACATCTCTAGGCATCACTTAAACACCACTATTCATCAAATCCACCAACACATCATAAAACTCATTATGGCTAAGTTGGGTTCTACCAACAACACATATAACCATAATTAAACCCAATTATACTAAGGACCACATAAAGGTAATCATGTCCAACTTATCGAGTTACAAAGACAAGTACTACCAAATTAGAAGGAAGCATGAAACACAAGACGATCAATATTTGTATCATTCTCAGGCATATCCATACTACATTCTTTTGCTATCAAGTCGAACACGCCCGATACAACCTTACTCATCTTCATCCTAGGATCGGCCACTGTGGATGGAGCATATCTCGACAACCTAGTGAACACCCGAGCATACTCCTCAACACTCATCCTACCTTGGCGAAGGTTAATAAACTCAAGTATCTTAGCCTCTCTCATCTCTAAAGGGAAAAACTAATCAAGGAACCCATTCTTAAATCTTTCCCATTCCATGGACCCGCTTTTATCGGCCTCGCCTCTTTCCATTGACTAAACCACATTAGAGCAACATTTTTCAATTAGTAAGTGGCCAAATCCGCCTTCTCTACCGAAGTCACTCCCACAAAGTTCAACACCCTAGAGACCTTATCTATAAACTCTAAAGGATCTTATCCCATCTTTGACCCATAAAATTCTGGAATTTCTATCCCAACTTGAGTAAAAAATTTAAAACCATACCTAATCTTCTCATTAGACACATACTCCCCTATAGGGACAATTGGAGCTTAGGGAGGATCTTGGAGAGGAACCTCTTGCCCCTCATTGTCTTCCTCATTCCTTTCAATGTAAGCCCTTGAAGTAGTCATATCCCAAAAACCATAGGGCACACATTAGGAGAAAGACCTAATAAAGCTAAACTCTAGGGCACAACTTAGAGAATGAAAAAGTGAAGTTTTCCTAACATTCGATAGCCTCATATTCATAAATGTGGCGCGCATAACATTTATGAACAAGACTCTACTAGACGTGGTTTGAGACATCCTAAAACTATCCCAAAATCTTATGCTTTGATACCATGTTTGTCACAACCCAAGGCTACCCCCTAGCTGTGACATGGCGTACAAGGCTCCGAGAAGCCTCATACAAGCCTCATAGCATATGATAACATAAGTGCATAGGAAAACATGCAGAAATTTAAAACTTTTATTTACAATCGAAGTCTTTTATAAAATGAGAGAGTTTATACCACCATGTCTCAAACCATCTATAATGCTTGGATTAAAAGTCTTGAATACAATCTTAGGGACGTAGTCCTTACATAAATCTAAAACATAAAATAAAGACATAAAGGACATATGGTCAAGCCCTCGAATACTATAAGGACTCACCAATCTTCTTCTTCTTGATCTACTATGGTCCTAGCCACGAGCGTAGAATCTGATATCTCCAAACCCTACACTTATAGAAAATGTAGAAATATGGGTTAACACAAAAATGTACTAAGTATGGAAGCCATGCATAAAAATCCTTAAAACATGCAAAAGGGACATTTTAGTTGAAACCATGCTATATGCCACTTTTGAACATCATCTTTGAAATAGTTGGAGAATGTAGCTCATAAGACAAATCATGTACAATTCATCATAGCATAAAGTATATCATCATAATCACAAGCATAGTCTCCAACAAAAACATAATGCATACCTCAATCTTCACAAGACATACTCCACATACATAATTAAATATCAAGATCATCTCATCATAATAGAACTATCACATAAGCAACCCTAAGCTATACTTGTGCAATACATAGATAGGATCCCATAATCCTATCTACGTTATATCACCTTTAGATCACCATAATCATGCTTAACATACCTTGACCTTATCCATAGACAAAGAGACATTCATGTTCATAACTTGTAATAAGTATAGTCACTCGTAGCAACAATCCATATCATGCATACATCAATTCATATGTCTTCATATCATAAGGAAACCACATTATAACCCCTTTATAAATCTACTTATGCAATGTATAAGTGAAGTCACATACCTTTATTCACACTAAGTAAGGCTCACTAAGAAGTCAAAAGTATAGTTCATGTTCATGTTCATGCTCATAATTCATGTAAAGCATGCATTAACTCATAATCATCATGTCATAAGGGAAATCTACCATGCCCACTCTCAAAGCCTACTTGTACAATGCATGAATGAAGTCCCATACCCACATTCACACTAAGTAGAACCTCTTGAGGAACCATAGTAAATAACTCATGTTCTTATTCTTGTTCTTGTTCATGATTCTTGTTCATGTCATGGTTCATATTCTTGTCATGTACAGAAATAGCCTTAACCGACATAGACCATGTGAGCTATAAGGAATCTGGTGTCATGCCCCACACCGAAAATAGGTGTCCTACTTGCCTAAGGTAGAACTAACATGTTTATCTTTTAGGTGGATCCACTAGCTAAAGACCTATGTGGGCACATAATTATGGGATAAGGAAATTGCTACTAGAAACTTGGACTGATTGACGTAAAAGGTTTCAATCTCATGAGATAACTGTTTTGGGAACCTAGACTGACTGGCGTAAAAGGAACCCATTGGGAAGCCGGACTAACTGGCGTAAAAGCTTCCATCTCATTTTCATATCCACTCGGTGTTAAGCATAATTCCCTTTAAGTTCATGTTTATAGAAGAGTGACTTAACACTCAATCCAATACAATATCATGATATAGCTCATAGATTCATTAGGTGAGAATAGCCTTTCAACCTTAGAATTATTAATATGTGAGTAAACCTTTCACATCATAATAATGTTAATAAGAATAGCCTTTCAATCAACACAACAACTATATCATAGTCCTAGACATTTCATGCCTAGTCATGTGTAAGGGTAAGAGGAGAATAATCTTTCAACAATGCCACAATTACACAATAGTCATAGGATCCTCACTTTCTAAGTGAAACATGAGTTCATACACAATTCTTATCAACATGTACAAACCCTTATAATTTTCCCTTCAAGGGCTATGAATCATCTCAACCCAAACATCTAGAATTACTACATTTGATAAGGGGAACATCATGATTTAATAGCTCAATCAATACCTTAGTCACATGCATAGGGTGTGTGTGTGCTTGTCCTTTCAATGACACAACAACAACATTATCATCATAGACACTCTACTCACAAAGTGTTAATAAAGCATACACATATCATCATAATCATGCATACCCCTCATATCTTGCATTCAAGGATCATAGATCATGTTAAGTCAACACATCTAGCATTCACTATATTAGACATAGATAGAATCATTACTCAAGCAAAACATTTAATTCATGCATAAACTTATGTGATCATATGATAGGTCATGTGGGTGAAGTCTTTTCTCAATAATACCATATTCAATTCAATATAAATAATAGCTTCCCTCTTAAATCCTTAACACCCATAGCTTATTCATATTTGCTTTTACCCTTAAATCACTTATGATTCATCTTCATACTACAAGCATTACTCTCAACCAATACCTCACATGGTCATCATGTAAACCTAACTCTTAAGCTAAACTAACCACATGCTTGATTCTTACTCAATTATAGTCATATAGCATCAAGTAAACTAAATCTTAATACTACTTTAACGTGGATTCATCATGTATGCCCTAATCAAGTTAGTTCATATCTACAAGCTTTATTTATAAACAATTCATGTCTAGATGATCTAATCTAAGGCAATTCATCAAGAAGTTCATCAATCTTAGAAGGTCACATCTAAACCCTCAATTTGCCTTTTTCATGACATAGCCTTAGGACACATCAATTTCACCCTAGAATCTTAGGATAATCAAGTATACATGTAGAATCATACTAAAATCATATAATCCCATCATAATCTACTCACATTCAATCAATTGGACCAACTTGCAAAAACATTCTTAATGTAAAGAAGGACCATAGCTAGGATTGGGGAACTCATGGATTCTTGAGGAATTCACGTTAAAATCATATAAAATCAGTAATACATTCATAAAAAATTCAACCTTTAAAAGTAACTTTGAAAGGAATCCATGGGGTTGAGTTGAAACCCTAGCTTTTGGGGATTTCTAGATTTGAGATAAAAGCTTTTGAATGGACTCCTTGGGTGATAGCTACCCACGGATGAAAACTACCATACCTTATATAGATTTCCTCACGAAATTAAAGAGAAAAGGTTTCTCCTTGACCCCTAGACTTGACCTTCTTCTTGTTCTTCAATTGAGGTTTCCTAAAGAGAGAAATATTTGAGAGGAGAAGAACTTTGGGGTTTTGATTTGGGTGTTTGGAAAATATGAATTAATTGGGGGTAATTTGACTTAAAAAGACTTCTATAGTACCCCTAAATTCACCCAAAATGACCCCACTTTATTTGGACTTGAACATGAAAACCCCAAAATAACCCTCACTTTAAGTGAGGTGCCAGGTACCATGACCAAGCTTCACAAGCCGTCAAGGGCACCACGGCCCATGGTGGTACCCATGGTCCCTTTACTAGTAGCTCCCTCAACTTGCCAAGCCTCCCAAGTGGTGAAGGCAATCCTACGAGCCTTCCCACGGTCCGTGGTTTTCACCACGAGCCGTGAAGTGGATCGTGAAGGAGAGCCTTCCTTGGGCAGTCTTGTGAGCTCACTGCCTCACCAACCACGGGTGGCACCACGGCTCGTGGTGCCCACCATAGGTCATGAAGGCCCTCGTGGTCATGGTGGACAGTGGCTAGGTGCATTTTGCAGCCCTAGCCCCCTTGCCATGGCCTCCGCCCAATTCCTTTGGCCGTAGCCCTTAACTCTAGATGTTTACCCTCATGTTGAGGCTCTAGTTAATCCTACTATTTTTTGAGGTGTTACATGGAGTGAGGATGAACATGTTGAGCATTTAAGGATTATGTTGCAAATTATCAAGGATCAGAAATTGTATGTTAAGTTTAGCAAATGTGAGTTTCGGTTGAGGTATGTTGCTTTCCGTGACCATGTTGTCTCCAGTGATGGTATTCAAGTTCATCCTAAGAAGATCAAGACAATTAAGAATTATCCTAGACCTTTGTTTGCTTCGAATATTCAGAGTTTATTGGGGTTGACTGGTTATTATATAAGGTTTGTGGAAGGATTTTCTTCTATTGTTTCACCTTTAACGGCGTTGACTCACAAGAAGGTGAAATTTCTATGGTTGAAAGCTTGTGGGAAGAGTTTCCAAGAGTTGAAGAATAGACTCACTTCAACCCCTATATTGACATTACTGAAAGGATCAAATGACTTTGTGGTATATTGTGATGCTTCACGAATTAGTCTTAGTTGTATTTTAATGCAACATGGAAAAGTCATTGCTTATGCTTCAAGGCAATTAAAGGTGAATGAAAAAAATTATCCTACTCATGACTTGATGTTAGAGGCGGGGGTTTTTGCTTTATAGGCATTAAGTACATGGTGTTCGCGTGGATGTGTTCACTGACCACAAGAACATGAAATATGTATTCACTCAAAAGGATTTGAATTTTTGCTAAAGAAAGTGGCTTGCGTTATTGAAGGATTACGACATGAGTGTCATATATCCTTCGGGTAAAGCGAATGTGGTGGTCGACACACTTAGTAGATTATCAATGGATAGTTTTGCTCACATTGAGGATGGTAAGAAGGAGTTAGTCTGTGATGTTCATAGACTAGCCCAATTGGGTGTTCGCTTGGTTGATTCTAATAAGGATGGTGTGATTGCTTAGAATGGTTCATAATCGTCTCTTGTTTCGAAAATGAAAGCTAAGCAAGGTTTTGATCCGATTTTGGTTGACTTGAAAAGGTCAATTTTTGGAAAGCCATTGAGACTTTCTCCCAAAGAGGAGATGGTATCTTTCATTATCAAGGTCGGTTATGTGTTCCAAATGTTGATGATTTGAGGAATCAAATTTTGGTGAAAGCTCACAATTCTCAATATTCTTTTTACCTGAGAGCCACCAATATGTCCCGTGATTTGCGGGAGGTCTATTGGTGGAATGAAATGAGTAGGGATATTGTGGAATTTGTGGCTAAATGTTTGAATCGTCAACAGGTGAAATTTAATCATCAAAAATCGGATGGTTTGGCTCAAGAAACTAGCATTCCTACTTGGAAGTGTGAAGATTTGAATATGGACTTCGTTACTGGTTTGCCTAGTACTCATCGTCAGTTTGACTCGATTTGGGTTATTGTTGACCAAGTGACTAAGTCGGCTCATTTTCTTCCCGTAAAGACTTTATTTTCAGGTGAAGATTATGTCAAACTTTATATTCGAGAAATGGTGAGGTCGCATAGAGTGCCTTTATCCATTATCTCCGATCGTGGTACTTAGTTTACGTCTCATATTTGGAGGTCATTTCAGAAAGGTTTTGGTACTCAAGTGAAGCTTAGCACGACTTTTCAACCTCTGACCGATGGACAAGCCAAGCATACTATTCAGGCTTTAGTAGATATGTTGAGAGCTTGTGTGATCGACTTTCACAATAATTGGGATGATCATTTGCATTTGATCAAGTTTGCTTATAATAATAGTTATCACTCTAGTATTGGAATGATACCATTTGAGGCTCTCTACGGTAGGAGATGTAGGTCTCCGATAGTTTGATTTGAAGTTAGTGAACTTGCTTTGATAGGACCTCGAGTTTGTGCATGAGGCTATGGAAAAAGTTTGACTTATTAGAGAAAGGTTGAAAATGACTCAAAGTCGATAAAAATCATATTCTGATGTTAGAAGAGAGAGCTTGAATTTGATGTTGATGATTGGGTTTACTTGAAAATCTCACTTATGAAGGGTGTGTTGAGATTTGGAAAGAAAGGAAAGCTTAGTCCCCGGTATATGGTCGCATATCAAATTTTGAGGCTTATTGAGAAAGTTTCTTATGAATTGGATTTTCCTTCTGATTTGGCATCGGTATAGCCGGTGTTTCATGTATCCATGTTAAAAAAGTGTGTTGATGATCTTACATTCATAGTGCTATTGGAAAGCTTGGGAGTTATGGAAAGTCTTTCATATCAAGAGGTTTCAGTTGAGATTTTAGACCATCAAGTTTGGCAACTGAGAAATAAAAAAAGTTACTAGTTCTTTGGAGGAATCAATCATTTGAGGGTGCTACTTGGGAAACCAAAGCAGATATGATGTCCAAGTATCCTTATCTCTTTCCCTTCGCTCCTATTCTAGCTCAAGGTATTAGTTCCTCATGGTTCATTCTTTCGGATTCATGCGTTTTAGTCATTTTCATGATTCCATATGCATGCATATTCATGAAAACTAAATTTTGGGATTCTTCCCCAAGTTTCATATCTCATCATTTTCAATCGATTGGAGCTTAGGACAGACGAATCTTGAAAGCTATTTTTGAGAAAACTCAATCGGGTAAGTTCCCCTATTGATTCCTTATCAACTTCTTCAATTATTATCTTCCAAACACTTTAAATTGAGATTTTAAATGTGGGTTTTAGGTTTTCTTTCTTCAAGTTGGAAAATTGGTAATTTCTTGATTTGGAACTCATTTCTTACTTGATTTTAATGAGTTTTTTCAATTGTGAACTCCTCTTTTACCTGTAGAACCTGTTTTTCAGATAAGTTTCTGATTATTCCCTTCCCGATTTTGAAGTGAGTTTTTAGACTATTTTAATCCCGATTTATAATCTTAACAATATGGGTATCGTTGGAACCCTTATGATGAATCTTTTCCATTTTTGATAGTTGGGAATCATTTTCAGAATTGATTGATACAAGAAAAAAATCTCATATAAAGTGGTTAAGATGAAATTTTGACCTCCGAGGTAGGTTTGGATTATCCTTCTTCTAGACTGAGTTGAATAATTAATGTTTCTTATAAACTAGACAATGCAATGAGATCGTAGTATGAAATTGAGATGTCAAAAATTGTAGACTTTATTGTTTCGCCCGTGTGGGGCTATTTGTAATGGGTAGCCCGTGTGGTGGCTTTATGTGATATTATTAACTTTGAAAATATGGGATACGTGATATTTACCCAAGAAAGGGGTTGAGTTGTCTATCCGAACATTTTTTACTTGAAATGTATGAGTTAGGGGCTTGAATTGATTTTTTATCACATCGTAAAATGAAAGAAATGTTTTCCAAATAGTAAAGACTTATTTCAAATAAATTCTTCCACCATTTTTCCATGTGGAGGTGTACATAATGATTTATTGAGTTTGGGGACTTTAGACTCTTTTAGACCTATGTTGATTGATTATGCCTCTGTGTTGCATGTGTTGTGATGTATTCATCCACATTCATCATACTAATGTTCATGGAAATCTAAGAAACTATGGAAGTAGTATTTTGAGAAAGAAAATGAGACACCTTGTGTATCTTTGACCACGAGCTAGGTCGCAAGCTGATGAGATATTGAAATCATGAGATTGGTATATAGACTACGAATTATCCATGGTTCCTTTTCTTGAAGCTAAAGCTCAGTAAGGTGTATACGACAATCTTGGTTCCATCGCATCATTTCATCATTGCATTGCATATCATTGTCCAGCTTTGTTTGTTGTGTAATTTGCCTGTTGATATAAGAAATTGTTTGTAGTCCTATGTGTTTACTTTACTCGTATGGTTCTTATATAAAATGGTAGCACTGATGTCAGAATGAGATTTTTATGTATGCAGGTGGAAGCGTTTCGTAGTTTATTTTTTAAGTTTGATTAATTACTTTGTACCCAGTCACCAAGCCTACTGAGTATATGTAAATTGTACTCATCCCTACTTTTGTTATCTTTTTGATGCAGATCCTAGTCAGAGTGTTTTTCATGGTTGTTGATTAGATCTAGCTGGTTTAGTCTATTTGGAGTCGTGGTGAGATACTGCTTTTTGGATCGCCGTTAGACTTCATCTATTATTTACAATTTTTATTTTTGTTTCAAAGACTTGAGATATACTTCAGATTCTAGTGACATAGTAGATGCTCTTTATGCTTATGATACCAAGTTTTGAGAATTATCTTGTTGTCCTCTTTTCTTTTTCTTTCTTCATTTGTGGTCTGACTCCACTCTAGGAGTCTTGTATGTGTGGTTTCTTATACCACATGAGTTAAATTCTTTGGCTTACACATCAGGATGGTTTTGGTGTGTGTCATCATGACCTTGATTTTTGAACCGTGACAAAAATGCAGAAACTTAGACAACTAAATCATGGTCTTCACCAGAGGAAGTAAAATATGTGTTGTATTCTTTTTTCTTTAACAAATGTTTTTTCCATTGGATTTTCATGGTAAGGTATTTTATGAGACATCTAACAAATACACAATATTAGATATGCACACTTTGTTTTCTTCATTAGGTTTTTATTTTTACTAAGATTTTTTCTAGTAAGATTTTAACGAGACACATTATTTATCAATGAATATCAAAGAAGAAGTGTTATAAATATATTATATTATGAATGTCCATTTGGTACTCCTACAACTTCCTAAATAAGCTTATAGGTAACTTTGCAGGTAGGTTCCTACAAGCAACTTGCAAGAATCTTTACAAGCAGGTTCCTATAAGTATCTTACGAGTAGCTTTGCAAGCAACTTTCCTTCCAGTAGCTTATAAGTTTCTTATAGAGCAGCTTCAGTTCTTCTATAATATAAAGTCAATTAAGTTCATTTGTACATCAATTTGAAGAATAATAAAACATAGGAAAAAGTGTAAAAAATACCCATCTACTTACATTTATTACCTAAGTTTATCCTTCGCTATACAATTTGACTATTTATGCCCCACCATTACAAAACTTATCACATATACCCTCTAAATTAACAATTTCCCTAAATTGATCAAAATTATTTGATTTCTCTTTTAACCCGACTTAACCCATGACATGTCGACCTAACACATCCAACTTAATCAATTTCCCATTTTTTTGTTCCAATTCTCTCCTTCTTCTTCACCTCCTTCACCTTTTCAAGTTTCAATCAACCTACTATGAAAATATAAAAAAATATAGAGAAAAAAATACAAGTAAAAGAAAAATAAAAATAAAGCTTCAAAGTCCAACGATGATGATGCCAATATTTCAGTTCTTGTGATGCTTTCTCCATTAAGATTTTTGGCCAAAAGGTGAGCCCTCTAAGACACCTATCACTTCTGAGTAGAAATAAAAATAACAAGGCGTGGATCCTCTTATATCAGGTTGGAGTACCATCAATTCTCCATTATCTACTTATTCGACTAATGGTGTGAATAAGACCATAGAGTCGTCGAATGCCGCTACCATCATCTTCAACTTAGCTAAAAAAATTAAACATTTTTCTTGCGTGACTTACAACTTAGATAATTAAAAAATTGCACACAAGGAAAAGACAAAAAATTTAACTAATAACGAGGGATATTTTTTACCCTACATGACTTACAAAATTTTGAGTCCAAGATCAAGCTCCACCAATTCACGTGAAGAAGAATTGAAAAATAAAGGTGAACACAGTCAGAATCTAAAGTAATTTTACGAGCAAGATCTTCTATTTCAACACAGTAGTAGAGTAGCTCTTGCTTCTTCCTTAATATATCGTTCTCCATCAACCAAGTTAGATTCAAACTCTCTACCTTCCTTTTTTTGTCTCCCTATTACTGTTGGTGGCAAAAGTGGGAAAGAGAAGAAAGAATGACTATTTGAGTATATTTGGCATGTGTTATTTTAGTTAGGAGGATATGATTAAAAGAGGTATCTAGATAAATTGTTAATTTTAAAGGAAAATGGATAATTTAGATCAATTTGGGGGGAACCATCTAATTCAAGTGAGTAATAATGAGAATATAATTAGCCAAATAGTATAACAAGGACACATTTAATTAAGGGAAAAAGAGTCAAAAATACCTCCAATTTTGTTTTATTGGTTAACTATGCCCTTACCGTTAAAATGAAGTTATTCTTACCCATGTCATTACTAATTTCATCATTTGTGCCCCTCAATTGGATGGAAAACTTCAAATCAACTAAAGTTACTCAATTTAACCCAATCTGACCCACTTAATCTTATAACCCATTTCTTTTACCCAAATCAATTTTGTTTTCCACCACCAACACCTCCACTTAAAACACCACTAAAACCACCACCCTCTCTAAGATCTCCTCCACCACCGTCGCCGAAACCACCACCTCTCCCACTACTCTACCTCCTCCAAGTCACCAACCTACCATCACCTCTCCCACTACTCTACTCCTGATGTTAACCACTTGATTTGCTGCATAATTTGAGTAATGAGGTACAAGTGTTGGATCAACTTGTTGAACGGGCCAATTATATATCTCGAAAATATTAGAAAGCTCAAAGTTAATCAAGTTATTTGAGAAATCATCACTATCAGGTGAGTCTAATACTGGTGTAAAATTCCCATCAAACATATTTGCACTAGAATTATTTGCATCCATGGATGATGATGAACTGAATTCCCTCCCATCGCATTCGTACATTTATTATGTTACAAGCAATGAGTTATCTTTAATTTCCTAGTGATTTTCCTATGAGGTACGAAGAAGGTAATTTGAGTAATGAGGTACAAGTGTTGGATCAACTTGTTGAACGGGCCAATTATATATCTCGAAAATATTAGAAAGCTCAAAGTTAATCAAGTTATTTGAGAAATCATCACTATCAGGTGAGTCTAATACTGGTGTAAAATTCCCATCAAACATATTTGCACTAGAATTATTTGCATCCATGGATGATGATGAACTGAATTCCCTCCCATCGCATTCGTACATTTATTATGTTACAAGCAATGAGTTATCTTTAATTTCCTAGTGATTTTCCTATGAGGTACGAAGAAGGTTCATGGACAATGTTTATAAGATTGGTGGCTACATGGATGTCGTTGTTGAGGGCCCTTTTAGCTTTATTTTGTTGGTTTAGTCACTTCAAGATTTATGCTTATAATTCTAACAAAGAGTGGACTAGTAGAGTGGGACATGGGAAACAAGACTTTGTGCATAGACTTTTCAATGTTGCTTATTGTGTGTGAAAACTTCACCAGCCACAACCTCATAGAGTAGAGTAGTGGGAGATGTGATGGTAGGTTGCTGACTTGGAGGAGGTAGAGTAATGGGAGAGGTGGTGGTTTTGGATACGGTGGTGGAGGAGATCTTAGAGAGGGTGGTGATTTTAGTGGTGTTTTAAGTGGAGGTGTTGGTGGTGGAAAAAAATTGATTTGGGTAAAAGAAATGGGTTATAAGATTAAGTGGGCCGGATTGGGTTAAATTGAGTAATGGGAGAGGTGGTGGTTTTGGCGACGATGGTGGCTTTGGTGGTGATTTAAGTGGAGGTGCTGGTGGTGGAAAACAAAGTTGATTTGGGTAAAAGAAATGTGTTATATGATTAAGTGGGTTGGATCAGGTTTAAATTGGGTATTTTAAGTAAAATTGGGTAAGTTTAGTTGATTTGAGGTTTTCCATCCAATTGAGGGGCACACATGATGAAATTAGTAATGGCAGGGGTAAGAATAACTTCATTTTAATGATAAGGACATAGTCAACTAATAAAACAAAGTTGACGGGTATTTTTGACCCTTTTCCCTTTAATTAATGAATAAAAGTATAGGGGTAATTTTGACCCCTACAACTTCTTTGACTATATATCTTGTTATCTTGGTATTTTATTATTATTATTTCATACACACTCATTTTCTTAAAACTGCCAAAGTTTTGGACACACAAAAATAGCTCCCAATTAATGCCTTATTTGTTTGCAATTAATGATGGTCTTAAGTTTAATCATTTATATCTGAGTCATTAAGTTTGTTTGTTTTCAAAGTCTGAATCTTAATCATTAAGTGCATTTATTTTTCTCATTTTACAATCACTTAACGAGTCTGAATATATTTGAACGGTTAAGATCTATAACAAAGTCTTAATATCATTAAAATGCCTATTGTAGAATTTCTACAAAGATGTCAGTTCACCACTACTCCACTACTCCACTACTTTCACCCACCACCCACAATCACCATTTCAGCAATTACCATCACCGTCAATCACCACCACCTACTATCCATAACCACCTATTGTCCACAACCACTACCCTCAGTCCAACCACAACTGTCAATCACTAATCGTCATCACAATTAACTATAGTTTGCAATCATGACCACCAACCATTATTACATCCACTAATCAGTATCGATAATTACCACCATTAGACACAGTTATATATCGGTAACTGCCATCATCAGTCACCGCCGCCATTAACAATTCAAATCATTCCACTAGTAATTATCAACCGCTACCAACATCAACCACCATCATCAGTCAATACCAATCCAAATTGCCACGGACTATCACCATCTTTAGTCATCATCAACACCAATTGTGATATAAAAATCAAACAAATACTAATTTGATCTAACATGTGCCAAGTGCCAATAAGGAGGAATTAAGGGGGCAAAGTAAATAAGGTGTAGAATTCTAACATGTGCCAAGTGCCAACCAGGAAGGAATTGAGGGGCAAAGTAAAAGTGAATATGAAAATAGAGGACCTCAAAATTTATCTTAATTGGCAAACAACCGCTGGCGCTGTGTTAGAAAACTCATTTTTGAAGCAATTGATCTCCATATTTACTTTGTGAATCGAGGAATGCTCTCATTCCAAATTTGATCTCTTGTCCAGTTAGGGAAAACATGGAGAGCATCTTGCCGACGACATCGTTCTCTTCTTCTTCTTCTTCTTCGTCAAAATCAGATAGGCGATCAAAATCAAAATCTACTCAAACATCATCTAAAACTTCACTAGTAATGGCGTTAATTTCCTGCTTCGCTTGGTTATATGTCGCCGGAAGGTACATTTTTTTTATGTGCAGTCACACTCTTCAATGCTTTGATTAATGGCTACTACCTATAAAGTTTAATAATCTGTTGGGATTATTGTTTTTAGGTTATGGCAAGATGCAGAGAACAGAGTGTTATTAGCTACTCTTTTCAAGAAGAATTCACAGCAGGTTTTTTTTCTATATTCAGACGAATCTATATCACCTGATTCCCACAGATTTTACTTGATTTTTCTAAATTTTAAACATGTCAAAACATTTGTGCGGTTATAAAAGCTTGTAATTAAGGGGAAAAAAGGAAGGTTTAATTAATTTATTTTTTTGAATTTTGAACTACGTCATTTTTTTGGAACCGACTTAAAGGATAATAGGGTTAGATAAACTGGAAGTGAGAGAGGAATAGTTTTATATAAATCAGGACACCATGGAGTATTTTCTAATTTCTTAGAATGAATTTTCTTGGGGAAGGGAAGTCTTCGAGTACTGTGAAGTGCTATTGTGGTGTCTCGATGATAGGGAAGACCCAATTGTTACTGTATTTGGAAATGCTCTGGAGGTTACACTATGGATTATATATTGATGGGACTTATTAAGGGAAAATGAAATGATCCTAATGGTAGCAGCCCATTTGATCTATATAATATAGGATTACTGTAATGATTTGTTTTTTCTCATCATCTTTTAGATGGGCTATCAGATTAACTCCGGTAAAGGGTAGTGTTCTCTAGATGGTAGAAGTTTTTCCTTGCATGTTCATGAATTACTAATGGTCTAAGCAGTGGCTTGAAGATTGGATCTTTGAAACATATAATAGTGCCATGAATAGATACAGTGTTGTGAAAGGCGAATGGAGAGAGGCGAGGCAACCCTTCATCGCCTTTTACCTTTGTGGCGAGGCCATCTTCAAAGGCAACTCCATGGCGACAATGGCAACAAAGGGGAGAGGCGAGAAAGGTGTCACCTTTAGTAGTTTCTTAAAACAAGGCGACCAATTTAGGATTTTAAAAATTAAAAGGTAATATTAGGGTTTTTTTTTCCAAATTTGCATAGTTGCACTGCGACTAAACTTCTCCGGCAACCAAACAGCCTTTTCTGATGACTTGAAGTGGGCAAAACCTTTGCCTTAAGGAAAAGTGTATAACCCAAGGCTACGAACCATAAGGAGAGAGGCTAGGTCTCAATCAATAGAAAGAAAACGAAATAGATCCACTTCATTTATCACAATGAATTCTATTTGTTGGATACACTGTTTTCAATATAAATATTGAATATTGAAAAAATCGATTTCAAAAGAAATTTCATAATTGAGATGTTTGCCTATCCTCCTATTTTGCAAAAATGGAAACTTAACCAATACGTATTTCTTTTTTTCTTCTTCAGATTTCTTCTTCCTCTTCTTCCTCTGTTTCTTTTTCCTCCTTCTTCTTCTTCTTCAGACTTCAAAGCTACTTCTATCTCTGTTTTTTTCTCACTATTTTGACTCTTGTTATGTTTTTTCTCATTCAAGTTCTAGACTTTTAGTATGTACTATCTATTTTCCGTTTTTGAATTGAAATATTTTGAGATTTTGGTTATTTATATATGTCATTAAATATTTTAATTTTTTGGTATTAATTAGCGCCGCACTTCAAAAAAGGCGAGTGCCTCGCCTTGTGGCGAGGCAGATCCTTGTCGCCTTTTGTTGCCTTTTGTCATCTAAAACACTGGTTTGCAAATTATTATTTGCTGCTTTTAAATTGCTAATGCTGATGTTGTTCGCATTTTCTAATGGTGTTGGCTTCAACAGTTATGTGCTTTAAAGCACCTGATCTTACTTATTTAGCTAGTTCTTTTGCCTGGTTATTTCTTCTAAATATTGCTTTTTGTATTCATATGGCAGAGACCAAAGATGCTGACAGTGGAAGACAAGCTAATGGTTTTAGGATGCAAGTAAAATTTTCAGATTCCTCTGTTCTTTGTCTTAATATAAGTGCATATAGCCATATACAAGCATGTGCAGACCATTGCTTGAGCTGACTTAGGCATCCTGTATGTTTTCCAGGGACCTGGAGAGGAGAATAGTTGAAGTTGAAATGGAATTAACAGTGGCTAAGAGTCAAGGTTACCTCCAGAATCAGTTGAAACAGAGTGGTTCGTCTTCAGGCAAACAACTTCTGGCTGTTATAGGAATTTATACGGGATTTGGAGGTCGATTGAGGAGAAATGTGATCAGAGGGTCTTGGTTTCCAAATGGTCAGTCTCTATATTCACTTTGCTTTGGGCATGGATTTTTTTTCCCTAAAACATATGTTCAAATACAATGATATGCCATCATTGATGGATGACTAGTCTTATGGTACACACTTTGCACATATATAAATACAATTAACAATATAAACTTGATGTACAATAAATAAGGATAATTTATATACAACAGGATTAGAAAAATAGTTTTTGTGAGCACTATGGGCAATTGGGGAATGTAGAGCTCATTGAGCAGAAAAGTTTGGTTGATAACTTGGGTAGGGGATCCTTGATGTGATTTTATAGTCATCGAGAGCTCCTGATTTTCTTTGTTTCAACTGACTTAAATTTTAAGAAGATAGTTAAATGACAATTCATGCAATATGAAATCTATATTTATAAGGTCAGAATGTCGGATAACATTTTTTCGCATTTAGCCTTTTTAACATATAAATATAGATTATGTAAGAGGATAATATTGTTTCACACAAAACTATAATTTTAATAAATCTGATAACTTATAGGGTAAAAGTAATATAAAACATTATACATATACCATAAGATTATGGAAAAATTATCTTCAAAGTGCTTCCAATCCTGAATAACATTTTTTGAATAAGAATTTTTTTTAATCTTAGCTTCAAAGTGATGTTTTGCACCAGATTATAAATTATTTTAATAGGTTCACCAAATATTACAATACTTCATTCTACCGCTATTTTGTAGAGTTTATTAAACAATATAATATGTGAGAGAAAGCACGTCAAACTTTTGATAGTACATAAAACTGCAAAAGTAGCTCAAACAGTCAAGTTAATAGGATAGTTTAAGTTACTCCTTCCACTCCAAATTAATAAAACTCCCTGTTGTCCAAAATAAATGAACTTTTCAATTCCCAAGAGGTTATTAATTACTCCCTCCATCTATTTATACTCGCCCAATATTGACTAGGCACACTCCCGTAAGGAGCAATAAATAGAGCCTTTGAATAATGCCTTTTGATAAGTAATGGAAGATGGTTTGACTGGCCCCATGAAGATGGAAATGTTTTTTTTTCATCTCTTTTATCTTTGTAGATGACATGATATCACGATATATCAATGTTATTAAAAGCAATTGCTTTGTTGCTTAAAGCGAGGCAAGATGCGAAATGATGGTTTATCGTTTCTTGAGTGAAGTTGTGCGCTTCAACAATTACACTCAAAGTCACTTCTTTGGATCTCAACTTTGAGCTGTTGGGTTAACTTGGAAAATGTTGTATATGAGATGGTGAAATTAGTTATTTTACTTGAAGGGAAGTTTAATAACTATTGTACTGAATACCTAAATGTTTAGTATTTTTTAATTTCCCGTAAATTGAGCGGTCCACTTCAAAGAAGTGTATGCTTCACATCTAGCTTTTTGCTTCAACACTCATAAACTTTTTGCAATTCTTGCTTTTCGTTTTTAATGACAGATAGAGTTATTGGCCTAACTGATGCAAGTAAATTTTGAGCTAGAAACATTTGGATTAGCTAAAATTGGGGCATAGTTTCTTTTGAGCTGACTGCAATAACTAATGATTCTAAAAATATCATTGATTGTGTTTATTTTCTTTAATGTTGAAACTTAGTTTGGAGTCACGACTTTGGTTGCTCAAAAGTAGAGGTGGCAAAATTAGTCCATGAAATCATAACCGCTCATTTATTAGCTCAACCGAACCTATTTCAACCCATCAAAATTTGGGTTGATATCTAGCCCAAATTGATCCATGGGAAATCTTGTCAAAATATTTTTTAAAAGACATTTTTTATTTGATATGTTATATATAGCCATAGAGCCGAGGGTGTATCGGAAACAACCTGTCTACCTCTGAGGTAAAGCTAAAGTCTGCATACACTCTACCCTCCCCAAACCCCACTTTGTGGGACTATATTGAGTATGTTGTTGTTGTAGTATATATAGCCATAATATTTTTTATTAGATACTAAATTTTTTTAAAAAAAGCAATTAAAACTTGGTACGAATTGGGCGAGTTGGGTTTTGACCTGCATTTTAGCCCATTCAGCTCAAGTAACTTTTGGGCGGATCAATAGCCTGCCCATTTTTTAACTCAGCCTATCTTGGCCTGCCCAAATTCAGTCCAACCCACCCATTTTCTACCTATACTCATAAGTTTCTCATGCTACTGGATCAATTATAAAAAGGGGAAAGAGTCAAATTTTTCTTTATACAAGCGCTGAAATTGAGCGACTTTGTCTGTATTTATCCCCCCTCTTGGGTAATTATCTCATTTTTTACCTTGACCTCTACGGAAGCTCCAATGTGAGGTTCTTTTTAAACCTAAGTCAAATGTTGAGGGGTAATTTGGAAATTTTTTATTAAAGAATTTGGACACGTGGAGTCTACCCATTTCGTGCTGGAGCTCCCTTAATGACAAGGCCAAATAAATATGATTTGCTAACGACTAGGGTATAATGGACCAAAAGTGTAATGGAGGGCAAATTCGAGCAATTCCAAATAGTACAAAGGCAAATCTGGACATTTTCCTTTTAAAATGTCTGGTATTGCTGGTGGATCTGATACATCTATATTTTCTTTTCCCTGACAGTTGATGCTTTGTCAAAACTTGAAGAAAGAGGAGTGGTCGTGCGATTTGTTATTGGTCGGAGGTTTGTGCTACATACTGAAAACTGGAAATATGCATTTCTACTTATGTGACCTTTTAGTGGCTTTGTTCATCTCTGGATTTTTTGAACTTGGCAGTCCCAACCGAGGTGATAGCTTGGACCGCAATATTAACGAGGAAAATCGGGCGACAAAAGATTTCTTGATTCTAGTAAGTTTGTTAGTATTCATTTTTGTCTAACCTATCTGTATCTTTTTGTGGCATAATTTTACTTGGGCTCCACCCAAATAGTTGATGCATAGACATGTTGGTTGCAGAAAGGTCATGTAAATAATTTAAGTCATGTGTGTAAATGATCATTAGAGCTTAGTCTGTACACATTCTCCTAATTATTTTTACTGTCATGTCAACTTGTTCCATATGCAGCTTACTTTTGCTTAACTATGTTTTTCCAATTATTAAAAGGGAAGTCATGAGGAAGCTCATGAGGAACTGCCCAAAAAGGCTAAATATTTCTTTAGCTCAGCAATACAAACTTGGGATGCAGAGTTTTATGTGAAAGTTGATGACAACATTGATGTTGACCTTGGTAAAATCCGTGCTTATCTTTCCTCTAGAATTACGTTTAATTGCCCCTATATTTGAGCTTTTCTAATATATTTTTTAACTTTATTCTATCAGATGGGTTGATTGAGCTCCTCCAAAAGCGTCGTGGTCAAGATAGTTCTTACATTGGATGCATGAAATCTGGAGAAGTAGTTTCGGAAGAGTAAGATTGTCTTTCAGATTTTGCTCAGCTTAATATCATGTATGCAATACATTAAGCATTAAAGTTTCACCTTTTCCAGGGGAAAGTCATGGTACGAGCCAGAATGGTGGAAATTTGGAGATGAGAAGTCGTAAGTATTACTGAGTCCTAGGAAGCTGATGCATCCTTATTGCTGTATATGGTACTCTGGCCTTTATATTAGCTTATGCTTATAGGGTCCAAATGACTTTAAGTCTGTTTATGGGGAGGAATAAACCAGGTTTATATCCTCTCACATCACAAATTATGCATAGTAATTTTAGTTGTTAGATGTTTTGATTGGAATGATTTTCATTTGGTTGAATTAATATTTCAAGTGTCATGGATGTATCATGTATCTATCTAGCCAATGTACAAGGTTTTCTGGATATTGTTTTAGTAAACTTAATCTTTCTGCCTATCCTGTCACTTAGATTTGATGTTCTTGAGCTGAGGGTCTCCTGGAAACAGCCTCTCTACCTCCACGAGGTAGTGGCAAGGTCTGCGTACTATTTACCCTCCCCAGACCCCACCTAGTGGGATTTCACTGGGTTGTTGTTGTTGTTGTTGTTAATCTTTCTGCCTATCTTCCTATGAAGTGGCAGATCTAGAAACTTGGAGCTGCTCATAAAAGAAACTAATTTATCATACCTGACATCTAGTTACATTATTTTGTTAAATTAGTCCTCAATTGAATAGGGTTAACATTAACAATTTACTAATTTTGGCAGCATGCTTAATTTTTATTTTTATTTTGATAAAGTTAAAGTTGTATTCTTCAGCATTAAGGGTATGCTGGCTACCTCCAAAAAGTTACAAGCTAAAACCATAATTACATAGATCCTAGGAAATCTACCAACTGTTCTACTTCTTCTATACCATCTTCTTTACACCAAAAAAACATGTTAATGTTTTTCAGCTGCTTAATTGTTTTTCAGCTGCTATTTGAATTTTCCTTAGTTGTCCTGTAGGTGCTGTGCTTTTGGGTGTTTTTTGTGTGCATGCTAATTAGAATAATTATATTCCTCTTTCAAAATGAAACTTTCAACTGGTGGTTTGGGCCAATTTCCCATTTTCCACATTGCCAATGTACCTTGCCGAATTTCTTGGTTCCTGTCACTCCTCTCTACTCTAAATTGACATGAATTTCTTTTCAGGTACTTCCGACATGCTGCCGGTTCAGTTCTGGTGCTTTCTAAAAATTTGGCTCAGTATATTAACATAAACAGGTTAGCTATAGTTTCTTGGAAAAAAAAGGTTGGCCATACATGTACAGCCTGCTTTGATTTTGCCTGAATGCTTATGTGTTTCAGTGGCAGCTACCAATTAATTCGCCGAATTTGTTATTAGGGTAGGAGACAAAATAGGGAGTACAAAGAAGTTTAGTCATTTGATATATGCAGATGATACTATCATCCTATGTGAGCCAGAAGGTGAACAACTGAATTACATCAGATTGATTCTGATCTTATTTGAAGCAGTTTCAGGTTTAAGGGTCAATTGGGGAAAAAGCAGCCTGATCCTAGTCAAGGAGGGGCCTCAGATTCAAGGATTGGAAAGCATTCTGGGGTATAAAGTAGAGAAATTGCCAACAACCAATGCCACTAGGGAGAAAACATGAAGCTTTGGAGATATGGGATGGAATTCTAGAGAATGCTGAGAGAAAGTTGTCAAGATGGAAGACTCAATATCTATCCTTGGGGGGTAGAGTGATCTTGATACACTCTTTTTTAGATTCACTGCCTACTTATGTTATGTCACTATTTCCGATTCCTCCAAAAGTTGTCAAAAAACTAGACAAACTTGGAAGAACCTTCCTCTGGAAAGGAGAGAAAGAGGTATAGGGCAAGGGCTACTGTCTAGTGAAATGGAATACTGTGATGCTGAGCAAGGAAAGAGGGGCACTGGATATTAGAAATTTGGGAATCCTAAACAACATCCTTTTAATGAAGTGGTTGTGGAGGTATACTAGTGAGGAAAGAACACTATGGTAGGAGGTGATAGTGGCAAAGTATGGGTAATTAAACCCATGGTGTTCAGAGGTAGTTTCAGAACCCTATGGATGGGGACTATGGGGGACAATCAGAGCTTTATGGAACTCTATGGAAGAAAATGTGCTTCTCAAAGTTGGAAATGGCAACAAGAATAAGTTCCGGAGAGATGGATGGATTGATCAAATTCCTCTTAGTGAGTTATTGCCAGATCTTTATTCAATCTGCAACAATACTGAAGCCAGAGTATATGAATGCTGGACAACTCAAGGCTGGGACCTGTCTTTCAGGAGACTATTGAATGATTGGGAAGTGTATAGTGTAGCTTCTCTACACTGAAAAATTGGGGGGAACCAAACTAGTCACAAATGCACCAGATAAAGTTATATGGAAGCACACAAGGATGGTAACTTCACAGTAAACAATGCTACAAGAAAGGAATGCAAGTCGGGGTTGGAGGCTACCATCATCACTGGAAGAGTATTTGGAGAGGACTGAACCCCACCAAAGTGAAATGCTTCATTTAGTTAGTCATCAAAAGAGCCTGCTCAACTCAAGAAGGCCTACAGAAGAAGGGACTGCAACTAGTCCTTGGATGTTTCCTATGCAACTTGACTTGGGGAAACAAAAGATTTATTCCTACACTGCAAATTCTTTACGCAGATCTGGAAGCTTGTCCTCAACATCACAGGCTCCAGCTGGACTATGCCTGAATACACTTCTGTCCGCTTTAGTTGATGGATCAGAGGGGGGTGGGGGGTGGGTGGGTAGCAAAACTCGAAAGAAGTGGTGGAAGCTGATACCCTCATGCATATGGTGGTCAGCGTAAAAGGAAAGAAATGGGAGATGTTTTGAAGATAGAACTAATTCCATTCACAAAGTTAAGTGGAATTGTGTAGTATCCGTACTTTTTTGGTGTAAACAACTCTGTATAGAAGATGTGGATCAATCTATAGAATTAATAGAGAGCTTATAATTTTGGTTAGGGCTGTAAATTTTTTAAGGTGGCCAGCTTGTCCTTGATGTTAAAGAATACAACTTTACCAATGTTCCAAAAAAGATGAAACCTTCTATTGGAAAAGCTTAGGCTTACCTAAAATACCTTTAGAAGGGCCTAAAGTAGCTTTTCAGTCTCTATATTTAAGAAAAAAGGTTAAACTACAGCGAAAGACAGAAAAATAGTATTAGTCCACCAGCACAAGAACAGTAAAAAATGCCCTTAAATTTGTCATTATTGCATTACTGTAGATACTTACCAAAACAAAAATTAACTATAGATTGATAACCGTAAACACTGAAGAAGATTTTAAGAACTCAAATTGTACAAGACCCAATAGTAAGACTTTGAATATTTGATAGGTGTCTAGTAATAGTGGAAAGGCTTGGCCGAGACTTCTAAATTACCTAAGAGAATCTGATATCATCCCCTATACGGAAATTCTTGGCTGGGTTGTTCCTTTTGATGTGTTAGGTTGACAAAAACTGACTAGTTCAAGTGTCTTGTATCTGTTTATAAGTGTTCAATTTTTCTGTTATGCAGTGCTTCATTGAAGAGCTATGCACACGAGGATATATCTATTGGATCATGGATGATGGGTCTTCAGACAACTTACACAGATGACAGCCGCCTATGCTGTAGCACCACCACCAGCCAAGGTAAACAGTTGGTCTTATTTGTGCTGATATGAATCAGGTTTAAGTATTTTGGCTCTTGATCGTTAGAGAGTATTCTTGACAATGTTTTTGTTGACTGAGTGTACATGAAACGGTAGATACAATTGAGGGAATATAGAAACAATCACAAAAGTAGAAAGTGAGGAGCCTCAACAATGACTAGTTCTATGTATAGGGATAGTAAAAGGATCCTATGAGAAGAGATTGAGACCAAAATTATTTCTTTCCCCATCTTGTTTGTATAAATTCTTCTTTTGCTAGATTGAGTTATTTATATTATGGAATGTTGGCCATTGTATTCAATGTGTTAAAATCTCAGAACTCTCTGTTTTCCAGACAAGGTGTGCTCATTGGCTTGAACAGGAATGATGTTATTCCATTCCATCTTGCTGGGTGACAACTTTCCATTTGTTTCTATTGGAGCATTCCATGATTCGAAATGGAAACATGCTGTTTCTGGCTCAGGTAGTATTAACATTCTTGCTGACGTAATTCAGCTATTATATACATGGAGTGGGCAAAATCCTTTACAGGATATGTACACTACTATTGGACTAGAGAGTGTAAATCTTGGAGAACTTCAGTTTCTTAAAGATGGAAATAGTTGCTGATGAAGTGATTAAATTAGTGAAACATGATTTTGTCCTTGCCGTGATTATATTCTTATATACAATTTGAAGATCTACCTGTTAAGCCCTTTCGTATCCATAAAAGGAACAACAAGGAGGAGAAGAGGTAATGGAAGTCCAGTGATAGCTTTTGCATAATTCTTGGTCATTTTAGGATAATGGAAAGCAAAATGTAGCTGACGTAATTTTCATAAAATTTGCAGTTTTAAATCCGTTTGTCAGCAAGACGGACCCTTCTGCTAATCACTTTGCCAACTGAATTCTTAAATTCATTACAACACTATTTTAAATCCCACTAACCATTAACTAAACCTATGCGACAATAATGTTGCTGAGTTGGAAAAATGCTTGATTGCATGTGTTTAGAAGCGAGTAAATATGATATTTTACATTATAAAAAACACTGAATTTTTAAGAAACAATTTTTTTAATTTAAAAAAGCTATTTCTATTTCAATACGTGATTCAAATTTATTCGGAACTCTAATGCAAGTTCGAATGGAAAACCAAAATCTCTCCCCTCCCCCTATCCCTCAACTTTCTTCTTCTCCATCCATTATCTTCTTTTTCTTCGAAGTCACCCACCACACCCTCTCTTTTTCTTAGCCCAATCTCCTCTTCTAATGCAAATCAAACACTCCATCCCTAATCCTTTCGTTTTGCCCCCCACCCTTCAAAGTTTTTAGTTATTTAGATTCTAAAATATTGAGACTTATTTGTGTTAGTTGGGTTCAAAGAGAATGTGTGGGTATGAGTTAGCATATAAGGTGATGGTGGGTATTAAAATTTTAAAAACTCCATTGATAAGTTTGAAGAGCATTTGTTATTGTGAATTTGTCAAATTAATCAAAATTGTGATTGAGACTCATTGGGTTTGTTTTGAATGAACTTGTAGTTGAAATTTCAATTCAAATGGGGAATAATTTCATCATTTGGCACTAATTTGATGCTCAAGTTGTGAGTAAATATGAATAACATGACTCTTTGAGAATTCTTAAAATTTGTAAGACTAACATATTTGATTTTTTTAATATTTAATTTCTTATGTGTCATTAAAAAATGATGTGAAATTATGTGTGTCATCAATTAGATTGCACGCACTTTGACCAGATAAGAAAAAAATTTAAAATATTATATTTTAATGCATTTAAGAATTCAATAAAGAAATGAAAAGTTTCAACTATCACCAAATTCAACGGCTCATAGAATGACTTGCATTAATATGTATATTGATGGTATGTAACATTCGTTTTTATTTAATAGAGACCTCACATGTGCTTTTTGATTATGGAATTATTCATAAAGCAACTATGGTGATTGGTGATTTGACGTTCAAAATTTCGAGTTAATGATATATTTTTCAATGATATCGGCAAGTGGCAGAGAAGATAATATCCCAAATGTAGATCATAAATTTAAAATTCTCTTACATGCCTTTTTGATTGAGCTCGTCATACGAGACTTGTCCAATTTTACCTTGTTAGTGTGGTGTGCGAGCTATTTATTACATTGAAGCATGAGTTATTCTATACACACATAAACCCAAACCCAAAGATAGTGACAGTAAGTTCCCTAGTAAAAAAAAAATATCTATCTCAATGACGTTACTATTAGATTAACTCCCTCCTATATAACATGATTTGATCCATCTTGCATCTTTTTTGCAGATCACAAAATCGCAACATAATTTGTAAGATCCAGCAATGCATTGATTCATGGCTGAGCTGAAGAACAGATGTAACACATTTTGGTTGAAAACCGCTAGTTTCTTAAAGGAGTCAAACAAAAGTTGCAACTTTTGAGGATAGTGAAGGGATGATTTTGACGAGAGAGAGTTGTTCGGACCTTACTTTCAACCCAAAAGTTGCGAGTTCGAGTGTGGGAGATTCTAGGGGGAGTGAAAACAAAGAAAAAGTAGGGATGTTTTTTTTTTTTTTTTGTTAATTACATACTTGTGCAAGGATGTAGTTTAAGTTTAACTAAGGTATAAATGAGGGATGTTTACAGCATGTGAAATGGAGATTAGCAATTAACCAACAAAAAATACTAATAATTAAGCAATCACATCATAGATAAATCAGTTGGTACTTCAAATACAAATTGCAAACAATCCCAAACATCAATAGATTACCAAATACACTATGCATTATTCAGTATGATACAAACAAACAGCAATTTAAAGGGTAAAATTTATTCTTAATTGCACACGTTAATTTTGTCTTTACACAAACAGATCCATGAGAAATACGCAGTAAATTCATTCATTCATTCATAAGAAAACCCTATATTTATTCATAATTCCCAGATCCAAAAGTAATTAAGAAATCACAGTTCCAACAATGGAATACTTAGCTTCAAATTTGGTCTCCCAATCATTGAGAACACCCATTTCTTTCTCAGATAACCCATCAAGAGATGGAGAAACATCTTCTTCGTTCTTGCTCATCTTTGCAAGTGCTCTGCTTGCATCTTTTCCGGCGAACATACAGTAAGGCCCACCGGGACCATAGAACGAATTACCGGCACTCACATCGAAGATTCGACCTTTGATTGCCACGTAAATTGGCTTTGATGGATCTGATCCGTCATATGCCTTGAGCTCATCGGCTGTAAGCTCCATGATTTCTAAATGAGTTTTGGTATCGCTTTACTTGTGGTGGGTAGCAAGTGATGTGATACTTATCCTTTTCTGCTTTTTTTTTTTTTAAAAACTTTAAGTAGACCATAAAGGTCTTTATTTCATAAATAAAAAGGTCCAGGACTTGAACCGACCCAGGCCCAAAAACAAACAAACAAGAAAAAAAAAAGGAGGAAATATCAGTTCCAGGACCTGCCATGTCCGGACCTCAAAGATAACCAAAAAGGGGAACAAAAATGCTTCATCTCCTTCATCACAACTCTATCAACCATGGTTAGAGAGCAGCAACGAAAGAGAGATATCATGAGCTTCCAAATCAGCATCCAACTCCGCTCCAGTCATTGAAAGTTGTTGAGCTTAAGGTCTTTACACCTAAGACATTCCAAGTCTCACGAATGCCATGAAAACAATCTTAACGAAGACTTCTTCTTCTCTACAACGACAGATCTGGTGAGTTCCTGATGATTTTAAAGCTTTTGATGTATAAACCATCTTCCTGTCCCTTTTGATAGTCGACTTCATATGGACTCAAGCCTCACCATAGTCTGCAAATTCCTAAAAGAAATCACTTGGTAAGATTGAGTTCTTCACGATCCATATCCCTTTATGTGATTTCACTTTTATTGTTGTCATGCCCTTATCTACCTGCAATTACAGAACAATGTTTCGCCATCTTCCTCGACCCTCAGCAAATTGAGCTTAAAGCTGATACCACTGCTTGAAGTTCAAGAAAAATACGTACTTTATTTATCTGTAAAAGCTCTTCATACTTGTCATTGTTGCATCTGTTTGTAAGATCCCGAGTCTGCGATATGACCTATTTTATTGCTATCTTCGTTGTATGACCCTAATTAACAAAAATCTCCATTTTGATATCTTCTTATCCTGAGATTAGGAAGTTTTGCTTTTTCTGTGATGATGCCTCTAGCTTCCCTTGGTATATCTTGAATATTTGAATATGTTAGTATTTGAGTCCCTGCAAAACAGAAAATGTCATTAGTAAAAAAATCAGCCAACTGATTTCCTTCTCTGAGTGTATGTTCCACTGTCACCTCCTTGTCCTTCATAAACATCTTGATCCTCTTGACTTCCATCACTATGCCCCAAGGGATTTCCCAGCTTCAATCCAGAATATTCTTAAAAGATAGAGAATCAGTTTCAAGTGTAACATGGAGAAGATTGTGTTGTACACAATACTCCAACCCCAATCTTAAAGCCATCACTTCTGCCACTAGATTCGAACCATCAAATAATCTCCTTACTTCAGCATTAATTAAGTTCCCTTCTCCATTCCTGATACAAAAAGCCCCAGAACTTGGGCCTGGATTTCCCTTCGAAGCTCCATCAGAATTGCATTTAAAGGACCACATCTCTGGAAGCTTCCACCCTACTGTTCTGCAACCAAGGGTGGGAATGTACTCCTCCAAAAATCTTACTAACCCAAGCCAAGATGTTGGTAAGTTTTTGAGCCAGGGGTAGTTATACTTGGCTAACAGAAACAAATTTCTGTTATTTCTAATTCTATGCCCACATATGACATTATTCCTCCATGATTAATGGTGTTTCTCCTCTTCCAAATCTGCCATATTATAAATAAAGGCACTGCATTGAAGAGTATTTGCAACTTAGGTGTTCTTTCTGCATTCCACCATTTCATTACAGAATCCCTTAATTGTAAAAAAGGACCATTTATCCCCCCTGCAGCTGCAAAATTACCCCATAGCCTGTTAGCAATTGGACACTTAATAAATAAATGTTCAATTGTTTCCCTCTCATTTTCAGCACAACATTTACAAATTAGTTCATCACATATCTGGCTTCTTACAAGCACTTCCCCAATAGGAATTCTCTTAATCCAGAACCTCCAAACCAAGAAGGACACTTTGAAAGGCATTCCTTTTATCCACTACTTCTTGTAATCCCGTAGAACATCACCTGGTTGTCTTAGTATTTCCCAAGCGGACTTGACTGTGAATTTCCCAGAAGGATTAAGCATCCACCAGGGTTTGTCCCATTCTGTTGACCCTTCTTCAACCATAAGATTATGCTGGATGTGATTACTAACCTCCTCTGGAAATAGCATATTTAGTACATGAGGATTCCACCTCCCATTATTGACTAATTGATTGACATCTTCAAACTGGTGAGATCTTCTGTTAGTCACTGGGAGATAATATTGTAGAGCTCCAAGCTTAGTCTAGTTGTCATACCAAATGTTAGCATTCCCACACTTTGGCTCCCACCAAATTTTTTTATCAACATAATTTCTGGCTTCAATCATATACTTCCACGTCTGATAACCCCCTTTCCATTCTACCACCGAGGAGCATACCTTTTGCAATACTTATTCCACATGAAGATAGTCCACATTGACTTTTGAGTCCTAAATATCCACCATAGTTTAGCATGTAATGCTTTTGAAATATCAAACAGTGATCTAAAGCCTAGACCACCTTCTTCTTTAGGCCTGCAAATAACATCCCAAGCAACCCAATGTTTGTTTCTGCCCACCTCCTTGAAATTCCATAGAAATCTTGCAAACATTCTATGTAACTCATGAATCACACATTTAGGAGGATTTATAGCAGACAATAGATATATAAGAACATTATTTACTAATACAGATTTACCTCCAAAAGAATGGATCTTCCCTTTCCAGGTTTGCAATTTGTTATGTACCTTTTTATTGAGATCTGAATAGTGATTCTTTCTCTGTCTGGCATGTCCAATTGGACACCCTAAGTACATCAAAGGAAATTTTCCTCTGGGGAATCCTATACAACGTTCCACCTCCTAGATCACAGTTCTAGCAGTTTTATCATGCACATAAAATAAACTATTCTCCTTATTGATCTTCTGCCTTGACTGTTGCTCATACTCCTCCAAAGTTTGCATCACTAACCTCAAAGACTTCTTATCTGCAGAAACAAATAAGATAGTATCATCTGCATATGACAAATGATTAATGTTATCACTCCATTTTGGCATCCCAAATCTCTTGAAGTCCTTATTCTCAAATAAAGAGTTTAGGGCTCTAGCCAACACTTCTGTAGATAAAATAAACAGAGCAGGAGACAAAGGGTCTCCTTGTTTCACACCCCTAGTAGAATGAAAGAAACCATAGGATTGCCCATTTATAAGAATAGACTACCAATCATTAGCCAATAATCTCCAAATCATATCTACCACTCTATTATCAAATCCCATTTTTTCCAGCACCTTTATCAAATACTTTCAATCCACTCTATCATAAGCTTTGGCCATATCCAGCATAATTACCACATTAGCAGGTTTGCCTCTTTTCTTCATATCTGTAATGATTTCTTGGGCCAATAAGATACTTTCTGTGATATTTCTACCTTTCACAAACCCAGACTGATTTTTAGACACTAGAATAGGGAGATATGCCTCAAGCCTGTCATGAATCAATCTTGATATTACCTTATTAAGAAAATTACTTAAACTAATTGGCCTCATGTTAGAGAATGACTGAACAAATTCTTTTTTTTTTGGCAATAAGACCAAATTAGTATGTGTAATAGATTTAGGTAAAGTGCTGCCTGCAAAGAAAGCCATGATCATTTTTACAATATCTCCACTAACAATATACCAGCAGCTTTGGAAAATTGTACTTGTTAACCCATCCGGGCCACTAGCACTTTCTCCATTCAATTCAAAAATTACCCTCTTCACTTCCTTTTCTAATGGTGCCTTTGTAATACCCCTATTCATCTCCTCAGTAACTAGCGTAGGCACATGATTAAGAAGAGACAAGTCTGCAGGGACATTTTCACTAGAAAATTGCTTCTGAAAAAAAAAAGCAGCCTCAACAGCCACCTGCTCATTCTCTTCTGCCCATTGCCCATCTTCTATGATGATTCTTGAAAGCGAAAGTCTCTTTCTCCTCCCTTTTACTAGACTATGGAAAAATCTAGTATTTCTGTCTCCTCCGAGAACCACTGAATCCCTGCCTTTTGTCTCCAAAACTCCTCTTCAAAGTGTAAATATCTCTTCAATTCAACCTGAGCACTCTGAAGAACAATTCTATTGCTTACAGTAGGATTTTCTTCAAAAAATTCTTCTTTGAGCCTCACAATCTTCTCTCTAATGATCAGTTGTTTGAATATATCTCCAAATCTTTCTTCGCGGAACAAGCAAGAGCATATTTAGTATTCTTCATTTTCTGCTTAATAGTAATAAAAATATCTGAATTCTCCTGAGCAACCCAACTTCTTTTCATCACATCCTTAAAACCTGTATCGCAATAGAACAATGCAACTGTGTGTTCTTTCTTCTCACATATATTTTTTCTTAGTTGGCATGAAACTAGTTTTGTATGCTTCAGGTTGTGTGCAACTATTCTTAGTTTAATGTCACATACAGGGAATTTGGAAGCAGCCATACTAAATTACGGGAATATTAAATCAGACACATGTCATCTTCTTAAGAATACACTACTTAGTGTGGGTGGTGGTATGGGACGCCATCTATGCATTACACATGTAGGCTTTGAGAGAGGTTGTGGTATGTTCCTTTATAATGTTAAATGAAACGAATGGGCTCTTATGATGATGCTAATGAAGAAGGTTGATTTAATGTTTAATGAATGAAGGTGCTCTTAATGTAATGAAGTTAATGAAGAATGTGACTTATGATTAAATGAGATGATGCATGCTATACTTGGATTGTATTATGAGTTACTTCCTTGTTATGACTCATTGAGTATGAATGTGCCTTGTCTATGGTGACTTCAAAGGAGTACTTAGGGTGAGTTGAAGTATGGGATGCTACTTGCACATTGTACAAGTATGACTTAAAGTTGTCTTAGATGCTGGTCTTGATGTGATGGTGTGACTTATGTAATGTTTATGTCTCTTATATGCTTTATTGTGTAAAGGTGGAAAGGTTGAATGGTAAGTTCACTTTTGGTGACCTTAAGGTGGTACTTTGGTGTGGATGGTGGTATGGGATGCTATCCATACATTGCACAAAGTATAGCTTGAGGGTACTTGATGTGAAGGCTTAATGTGAAGGTAAAGGTTTATATGATGATTATGTTCTAATATTGTTTAAATGACTTGTATGTTGGTTGTGGCTGAATATTATGCCTCTTGTGTTCATGTTCTTGGTTTTACCAAAATGGCATATATCATGACTTTCAAACAAAGATGTCCTTTTTAAGCATGGTTTTTGCATGGCTTCCATATTTAGTACATCCAATGTGCTAACCCATATTTCTTCTCCCTTTTTACCAAAGTGTAGGGTTTGGAGATATTGGTGTCTTTACTTGGAAGATGGGTTTCTAAGGAGCTTGAAGATGAAGACTTGGTGAGTCCTCATAGTTTTGAGGACAATACCCACTTTGTTCCTTTATGTCTTTTAGTTGATGTTAAAGCTTTTGTTTGGGCTAAGTCCCAATGTTGTATTCAAAGTATTAGATGGTTTGAGACATAGTATATAAAGTCTAGAAAGTCTTCCGCTTGCTTTTTAATGAGAGATGTTTTCGATTGTAAAGAAAAGTTTTAAATTCCTCTTTATTTTTCCTATGTTCTTATGTTCAAGAATGCTATGAGGCTTGTATTAGATCCCTTCGGGATCGAGTATGTCGTGTTACGACTAGGGGGTGCTATCGGGTCGTGACAGGAGAAGAAAGGCGTTGTCCTTTTTTGAAAAGTGGAGAAGGATTTGAGCGGTGATTCTTTTTGAGAAAATGAAGCGCGTGTATCTGGGGAAAAGGAAGAGGAATCGAGGCGTTGGGGTTGTACTATTTTGGAAAAGATGAAAAGGTCTTATCTAATTTGGGTCGTCCGATCGTTTGATCGGACGGTTAAGATAAATCATGGATTAAAAGGAAAATATATAGATTTGAGTTTGATAAGTAGGGCACCTCATACCCGGTTAGAACTATCAGACACATGGGCTTAATAAAAGTATGTATTAGATTCTTGACAGGCCCTTTGCTTGGGTAAAATAATAAAATCATGCAGTCTGAGAAACTATGTTAAAATTCTTGTGTATTTCGATTCTTATGTAGTTGGACTACCTCTAAGGATATTGACTTGCTTGATCTATGACCTGGCGGACTACCGCCAAATCAGTGATCCTGTAACGTTGGTATCAGAGCCTAGGAAAGTTCATGGAATATATATAATTGATGTGAAGAAATTCGGCATAGATATATTCTCCCTTTAACAAATCAAGGTTTTGAGGTATATCTACCTCTTCTAGCCGAGTGCTTTTAATATCTTCTTGATCCATAAAAAAGAGAATATATCTATGCCGAATTTCTTCACATCAATTATATATATTCCATGAACTTTCCTAGGCTCTGATACCAACGTTACAGGATCACTGATCTGGCGGTAGTCCGCCAGGTCATAGATCAAGCAAGTCAATATCCTTAGAGGTAGTCCAACTACATAAGAATCGAAATACACAAGAATCTTAACATAGTTTCTCAGACTGCATGATTTTATTATTTTACCCAAGCAAAGGCCTGTCAAGAATCTAATACATACTTTTATTAAGCCAATGTGTCTGATAGTTCTAACCGGGTATGAGGTGCCCTACTTATCAAACTCAATTTCGGGCTAAAAACCACGGCTCATCAGACGGAGTCATAAAGAAAAAACTAATAAAAGTAGTATTAGATCTGACTGTACCTCAATCTCAGAACCAAGTCGAGAAGCCATACTAAAATTCTTCTATATTTAAATAAAGCTTAGATCCGTTCATGGTCTATATAAAAGAGAAGTTAGTTATCCGGCATAGATATAATTTTTTAGCCGGACATAGTCACGGCTTAACTCAGAGATAATAGTTGAAAATAAAAAGAAGTACCTTGTAACAAACAACACACTTTACTATTCCTCCGGCCAAAGTCCGATAAGCTTACAATACTTGAAAATATTTTACAAGTGGGGAGAGAGAGAGTAGGAAGAAAGAGAGAGGGTTTCTAAAACCTGCTCTTAATTAAAGGAAAACAAACCTATTTATAGAAAAAAGAAAGCATCTATGTATAGGATACTGGGCCCCTATTTGGGTCCTGGTAACAGTGTATTTACTGTTGGTGAACAGTGTTGCTACAGTAGCGCGGGCTCGCTACCGACGCGCCTAAGCTTTACACTGTCCTTTAATTTTGCCAAAAAATCTTCGGCTTTCTTCAGTGCATCCACTGGACCTTCTTCTTCATATTGTTGGGCTTCGTGCATATCTTCACTTGTTTCACTACGTATTGAAGAATCTGATTTTGCGTAATGACTTATATTTAGAAGAATCTTCTTCTTGACTTCTTCTAGATATCTCATAATCATTTTATTTTGCTCGCCTTCATCATGATTAGAAATTTTTCTAGCCATATGTTTTACGGAGGTCGAGTCATCAGTCATGATTCCTTTATTAGGAATTGATTTATAATCGTGTACGGTTTTCGTAATTAGATCCAGCAGTTCTTGTCCGTATATGAACTTTGTTTGAGGATCTTTTTTCATCAACTTGTCCCAAAAATTATTATAATAAGTTCTGTATAGACAAGGGATTTGTTCCTCAGTAAAATCTACTTCCGAAACCAATTTATGAATCCATGGAACAGAGAATTCTATAAAAAAGTATATCTGTTCAATTTGTTGAAAATAACAAATATGTTCTTGATGATATAATTTGTTGAGATCTGGGGAAACCTTGACCCATTCTTTGTATAACTTGTGAAATGGTTCAGGCAATATTTTTATTGTTGGCCCGTGGTATGACCACCAATTTAAAAACCAATTTGGTATAGGATTCGCAAATATCTTGGCACATACTTTTATAAACCAAGTATGTTTATGCCTCTCATTGTTATAACAGAGAACTTTATTAAATGCCTGAATATAATTCCAATAGATAAAGCTTACCATGACTTTGTTTAGACTGAATTGTCTTTCAGTCATTGAGGAAATACCCCAATCTTCAATATGAATGATATGTTTTATAATCATTTTAGAGAAGTTATAAACATTCTCACTTATATTATATCCTGAAAAATGTTGAAATTCAACACCTGTGCTTATTAGCAGAGTCTCATAATATTTCCGAGTTTTGTATGACTCACCCGGGAAATAAAGCCCATTAACTAAATACTTCTGGAATATCTTCCAAGGTTCTTCTCTTCTCTGTATAAATTTTTGCATATTGGCATGCAAAAATTTTTTGTCTGTTCCGAAACTTGTTTTACAGATTTTAGCTTACTATCAATTTGAACAATCAAATTAGACAGGTTATCTAATTTTTTGTCTAGAGAACAGATATGTTCACCAATAACTTTGACATATAGGCCCAAATAATTATTTTGAGAAATAAGACGATTAATATTATTCAATCCATTTATCCTCCTCAAGCTCCGTTTATTTTACCCAATAATACTGGTATTTCTTTTACTGCTTTTCATAAATTTATTGATAATGATGTCGCCGCAGTAAGTATAAATGAAATTAATCGTCTTATTTCTCAAAATAATTATTTGGGCCTATATGTCAAAGTTATTGGTGAACATATCTGTCCTCTAGACAAAAAATTAGATAACCTGTCTAATCTGATTGTTCAAATTGATAGTAGGTTAAAATCTGTAAAACAAGTTTCGAAACAGGCTTCTTCGTCAAAACAACCTGATGTCCATATTCAAAGGCCTCCTGAGATTCAGGATTTTATTCTTAGACCTTTGCACGACCTTGAAAATCTTCTTGATAAAAAGTTTTCACAATTTGGTGCAAGTGCGAAACCGATAAGCCTCGCTGAAGATTTTGCAGATGAGATGGAAGCCACTTTTGATTTCAAAACTCAAATGGAAATGAAAGTTAATAAACTTCATGGGTATCCAAAGAAGAATAGTGGTAATACTGCTTATACTAGAAAACCTAGCATGCAAACTTATTACTATCCCAGGTCTACTCCTCAAGATGTCTTAATAGAGGAAAGGGATTGGAATCAAACTAACACTTCTTATAGTGGAAGTGAGATTTATGAATGGAATCTCGATGGGCTAACTGATAGGCAGTTGACGATTATGGTTCATAGGATGCTTATGTATGCTACTATTTGCAAAAGTGTCAATAACACTGACAGGACCATCTGCAAGATGATTATTGCAGGATTTACCGGTCAACTAAGAGGATGGTGGGATAATTATATGCCCTCTGATGCCAGAACAACAGTAATTAATGCTAAGGCAGCAAATGAAGGTCATGACAATTTAGGCTTTGCCCTTGTTCAAAATAGAGAATACGCTGTGTATACACTTATTTTGATTATTCTTGAACATTTTAGTGGTAGATTTACCAATCAATATGAAACCATTAGATCTCTTCTAAATGGTCTTAGATGTAGACATTTAGGTGAGTTTAGATGGTATAAAGACACTTATTTAAGTCGGATAATTGAACTTCCCGAAAATGATTTAGAATTCTGGAAAGCCAAATTTATTGATGGCTTACCTTCTTTATTTGCAGAAAGAGTAAAAAAGACTCTTAGAAATTCACAAGGAATTATTCCCTATAGTGATTTCACTTATGGAAAGCTTATTGGGGCTTGTACGCAAGAAGGCATAAATTTGTGCAATGAGTTAAAACTCTCAAGACAGCTTAAGATGGATAAGCTTAAAGAAAGGTCTCAATTAGGAGATTTTTGTACTCAATTCGGTTTACCGGATGCTTCAAAAAGCACCCACCGAGAAACTTCTAAATCAGAATATCATAGATCTCATCATAAGAAAAGAAGATCTAGAAGAAGGACTAGAGAAGAAAGAGATGAGCGTAGGACTCATCGTAAATCTTATAGATTTACCAAGAATAGGTCCAAGCGAAATCTTGATAAGATTAAGTGTTATAAATGTGGAAAATTTGGGCATATAGCTCCAAATTGTAAGCTAGAAAAGCTTAAGACTCTAGAACTTGATGATGATATTCAAGAGAAGATTTATAGTTTTCTATATACTTCAGGTTCCGAATCAGATTATGATGATTCTGAAGCAAGTTATGCAACGGAGGATGAGCAGCCTGAGTCATCTAGTAAGGTTCAACAAGATTCGAATGATGCTTGCAAATGTCATGGTGATACTTGTCACTGCGAACATGATGAATTTTACAAATTGCAATCTCAGTTTGAAGATATGAATATGTTCACTATCACTGCAGACAATGTGATAGAACTTCTAAAAGAAGTTACCGATAATACTCTTCGTAAAAAGATCATTCAATTGGCTACTAGTAAAACTAGCTCTTCAACTAGTATTCCTAGTGATAAAAAGGTTAAAGATGATTTTAATTATTCTGCTCCTTACTCCTTGTCTGAAGTTCATAATAGACTCTCTTCTAAACAAACCATGGTTATTCGTGATACCTCTTTTGATGATTTAAAGGGAGAAATTGAACATTTGAAGGAAGAAATTAAATTTCTTAAACAAAATCATATTATTTATGATCACCGTCTTACTCAGATTGAGTCTGCTAATAGCAAAGGAAAAAATAAGGTTGATGATGAATCTACTGCTGAAGAAAATATTCTTGCCAACACTTTGAATATTGATCCGAAACAAAATATGTTTTTAGGAATGATGCAAATTGTTACAGCTCATAAATGGTATGTTAAATGTACTATATTAATTGATAATACTTTTTCTATAACTAACATTGCTATGATTGATAGTGGCGCTGATGTGAGTTGCATTCAAGAAGGTCTTGTACCTACTAAATATTTTGAAAAAACAACTCATATGGTTAAATCTGCATCTGGTCATGCTTTAGATATAAAGTATAAATTATCTAATACTCGTATTTGCCAGAATAAAGTTTGTATTCCTCACTTCTTTTTCTTAGTAAAAAATCAGTTATACCCTCCTATTATTCTAGGAACTCCTTTTATAAATGCAATTTATCCTTTTACTAATATAAATGCTAAAGGATTTTCTGCTACTTATAAAAATCAAGATATTAGTTATACTTTTATCACCGAGCCTATTTCTAGAGATATTAATGCTCTAATTGAAATGAAACAAAAGCATGTTGATTATTTACAACTTGAGATATTTAGTATGAATATATTCGATACTTTAAAATCTGCTAAAATACAGGAAAAAATTAAACTCATTTCTGAAAAAATGGCCATTGATATTTGTGCTGATCGTCCTAGTGCCTTTTGGAATCGGAAAAAGCATATTGTAACTCTTCCATATGAAGATGATTTCTCTGAGGAAAATATCCCTACCAAATCTCGTCCTTGTCAGATGAATACCGAATTGGTTGAATTCTGCAAAAAGGAAATTGATAATTTATTACAAAAGGGATTGATAAAGCCTTCCAAATCACCATGGTCGTGTACTGCTTTTTATGTTAATAACGCAGCAGAAAAAGAACGAGGTGTTCCCAGGTTAGTTATAAATTATAAACCTTTAAATAAATTTTTAAAATGGATTAGATATCCTATTCCTAATAAAAGAGATTTATTAACCAGATTATATGATGCTAATATCTTTTCAAAATTTGATTTAAAATCTGGATATTGGCAAATCCAAATATTTAGAGACCATTCATATAGAACGGCATTTAATGTTCCGTTTGGACAGTACGAATGGAATGTAATGCCTTTTGGGTTAAAAAATGCTCCCTCAAAATTTCAAAAGATAATGAATGATATTTTCAATCCCTATTTGGATTTCATCATAGTTTATATTGATGATATTTTGGTATACTCAAAGACTCTTGAAATGCATATTAAGCATTTAGACATTTTTAAGAAAATAGTTATTCAAAATGGTTTGGTCATATCTAAACCTAAAATGAGTCTTTTTCAAACAGAAGTTAGATTTTTGGGGCATTTGATTTGTCAAGGAAAAATAACTCCTATTCAGCGATCTATTGAATTTGCTTCGAAATTCCCTGATATTATTACAGATAAGACGCAATTGCAGCGGTTTCTGGGAAGTTTAAACTACATTTCCCCATTCTACAAGAATTTATCTCGAGATTTAGCTCTGTTATATGACAGGCTAAAAAATGATCATAAAAAGCCTTGGACCAATAGTCTCACAGATCTTGTAAAGATTATTAAAGAAAGAGTTAAATCTTTACCTTGTTTAACCCTTGTTAATCCTGCTTGGCCAAAGATTGTAGAGACGGATGCGTCTAATATTGGGTATGGAGGTATATTAAAACAAATTAATCCGCATGATAAAAATGAATATCTTATTCGATTTCATTCAGGAAAATGGAGCGATGCTCAGAAAAAATATGCGACGGTAGTCCATGAAATGTTAACTATCGTTAAGTGCGTTTTAAAATTTCAAGATGATTTATATAATCAAAATTTTTTGATAAAAACTGATGCTCAGTTAGTCAAGTATATGCTTGATAAAGATTTTAAACATGATGCGTCTAAGTTAATTTTTGCTAGATGGCAGACACAATTAGCCCCTTTTGATTTCGAAATTCAGTATAAAAAGGGAAGTGATAACTCCCTCCCAGACTTCTTATCAAGGGAATATCTTTCTTCTAATGGGTTTTCTTGACTTCTTTTCTGATAAAGATTTGGTTACGATTTTGAAGGCAGTTCCTCTTATTAGAGATTTAAAGGAACTTATATTATGGAAAATTATAGACGGAATGGTGATTCATATTGTCAATAATTACATGATTGAACAAGAGCTTTATGAAAGATTTTATTGTGATGAAGTTTATAACCTCTTGCATGATTAAAAATATAACTTCTTGAATGATTAAAACTAAATGCTATGTTTGCAGGATGGATCCTCCTTGGATAACCAAGGCTAGAGGAAAAGGCAGTTATACTCGCGGAAGGGGAAGATCATCCCCAAGTTCATCAAGATCATCATACGGATCTTCATCATCTAGTACTCCAATTATACAAAAGGGAGGAATGAGTTTATATAACTTAAACTCTAGAGCACAAGAAAGAGCTTCATCATCAATACATCTGGAAGATATTCCAGAAAGTGATCCATTATATGCTAAACTACAGGAGTTTATAACTCAAAAGCAGGGTGATTCTTTTGCTTCAATCGCCAAAGAAGAAGTTGATGATATCAAAACATATGAAAAGGTAGAAAAAAGAGAAATGATATTTCTCTTAGAAAACTCTGACATACAGAGAAGAGAAGAACCTTGGAAGATATTCCAGAGGTATTTAGTTAATGGGCTTTATTTCCCGGGTGAGTCATACAAAACTCGGAAATATTATGAGACTCTGCTAATAAGCACAGGTGTTGAATTTCAACATTTTTCAGGATATAATACAAGTGAGAATGTTTATAACTTCTCTAAAATGATTATAAAACACATCATTCATATTGAAGATTGGGGTATTTCCTCAATGACTGAAAGACAATTCAGTCTAAACAAAGTCATGGTAAGCTTTACCTATTGGGATTATATTCAGGCATTTAATAAAGTTCTCTGTTATAACAATGAGAGGCATAAACATACTTGGTTTATAAAAGTATGTGCCAAGATATTTGCGAATCCTATACCAAATTGGTTTTTAAACTGGTGGTCATACCACGGGCCAACAATAAAAATATTGCCCGAACCATTTCACAAGTTATACAAAGAATGGGTCAAGGTTTCCCCAGATCTCAACAAATTATATCATCAAGAACATATTTGTTATTTTCAACAAATTGAACAGATATACTTTTTTATAGAATTCTCTGTTCCATGGATTCATAAATGGGTTCCGGAAGTAGATTTTACTGAGGAACAAATCCCTTGTCTATACAGAACTTATTATAATAATTTTTGGGACAAGTTGATGAAAAAAGATCCTCAAACAAAGTCCATATATGGACAAGAACTGCTGGATCTAATTATGAAAACCGTACACGATTATAAATCAATTCCTAATAAAGGAATCATGACTGATGACTCGACCTCCATAAAAATATGGCTAGAAAAATTTTTAATCATGATGAAGGCGAGCAAAATGAAATGATTATGAGATATCTAGAAGAAGTCAAGAAGAAGATTCTTCTAAATATAAGTCATTACGCAAAATCAGATTCTTCAATGCGTAGTGAAACAAGTGAAGATATGCACGAAGCTCAACAATATGAAGAAGAAAGTCCAATGGATGCACTGAAGAAAGCCGAAGATTTTTTGGCAAAATTAAAGGACAAAGTGTAAAGCTTAGGCGCGTCGATAGCGGGCCCGCGCTACTGTAGCAACACTGTTCACCAACAGTAAATACACTGTTACCAGGACCCAGATAGGGGCCCAGTATCCTGTACATAGATACTTTCTTTTTTCTATAAATAGGTTTGTTTTTCTTTAAAGAAGAGCAGGTTTTAGAAACCCTCTCTCCTTCTTTCTTTCTTTCTTTCTCTCTCCCCACTTGTAAAATATTTTCAAGTATTGTAACCTTACCGGACTTTGGCCGGAGGAATAGTAAAGTGTGCTGTTTGCTACAAGGTACTTCCTTTTATTTTCAAGTTTTTATTTCTGAGTTAAGCCGTGACTATGTCCGGCTAAAAAATTATATCTATGTCGGATAACTAACTTCTCTTTTATATAGACCATGAATGGATCTAAGCTTTATTTAAATATAGAAGAATTTTAGTATGGCTTCTCGACTTGGTTCCGAGATTGAGGTGGAGTCAGATCTAGAACTACTTTTATTGGCTTTGTCTTTATGACTCCGTCTGATGAGCCGTGGTTTTTAGCCTGAAATTGAGTTTGATAAGTAGGGCGCCTCATACCCGGTTAGAACTATCAGACAATAGGCTTAATAAAAGTATGTATTAGCTTCTTGACAAACCCTTTGCTTGGGTAAAATAATTAAACCATGCAGTCTGAGAAACTACATTAAAATTCTTGTGTATTTCGATTCTTATGTAGTTGGACTACCTCTAAGGATATTGACTTGCTTGATCTATGACCTGGCGGACTACCGCCAGATTAGTGATCCTGTATCGTTGGTATCGTTATTATTATCGTTATTATTATTATTATTATCGTTATTATTATTATTATTATCGTTATTATTATTATTATTATTATTACTATTATTATTATTATTACTATTACTATTATTACTATTACTATTACTATTACTATTATTACTATTACTACTATTACTATTATTACTATTACTATTACTATTACTATTACTATTATTACTATTATTATTATTATTATTATTATTATTATTAAAAAACTTTTGAAGAGAGTGTTTTTCGACGCCCTCCTTCAAACTACAAAAGACCTTATTTATAGAAGAAAGAATAAATACAGAAAAAACTCATTTTGATTTGCTTGTTCCTGAAAATATTTTATGGTCTAGACGTCGTGTGCATTACATAATCATATTATGTTTTTTGTGCCTTGGTTTATAACCACTTATTTGCCTTTATTCATCAACGTTCTTGAACGATCTTACAAAGATGAATCGGGTAATATTATTCAATCCATTTATCCTCCTCAAGCTCCGTTTATTTTACCAAATAATACTGGTATTACTTTTACTGCTTTTCATATGCCACCGATGCAAAAGTATCACTTTGCCTTTGAGATAAATATGCTCTCAGTTGGGCGTATAATGGATTATTCTCTGGAATATCATCCAAACGTATCGAAGAAGTAGCTTCTTTTGAAGAACTTGTTAGTTTTACCAAGCTCATTCCTCCCCATTGTATCCAAATAAGGATTAAAAATATCATTCATAATCTATTAAAATTCCGAGGGAGCATTTTTTAATCCAAAGGGCATTAATATTATTATTATTATTATTATTATTATAATTTTTTTATTATTATTATTATTATTATTATTATTATTATTATTATTTGCCCAGTCATAGATCAAGCAAGTTAATATCCTTAGAGGTAGTCCAACTACATAAGAATCGAAATACAGAAGAATTTTAACATAGTTTCTCAGACTGCATGGTTTAATTATTTTACCCAAGCAAAAGGCCTGTCAAGAAGCTAATAAATGCTTTTATTAAGCCCATGTATCTAATAGTTCTAACCGGGTATGAGGCGCCCTACTTATCAAACTCGATTTCGGGCTAAAAACCACGGCTCATCAGACGGAGTCATAAAGACAAAGCCAATAAAAGTAGTACTAGATCTGACTGTACCTCAATCTCAGAACCAAGTCGAGAAGCCATACTAAAATTCTTCTATATTTAAATAAAGCTTAGATCCGTTCATGATCTATATAAAAGAGAAGTTAGTTATCCGGCATAGATATAAATTTTTAGCCGGACATAGTCACGACTTCCAGATCGAAGATATAAAAAGATTTAAAATTAAAAGAAGAGAATTAAATTACCTTGTAATAATGGCCAACAGGGCCGAAGAGAAATATCAACAACTTTATTTACTTCCGGCGAACTTTCGGCAAACCGAGAGCTTCACAAACTAAGAGAAACAAACAACTAAAAAAAACTTTTGAAGAGAGAGTGTTTTTCGACGACCCTTCTTCAAACTACAAAAGACCTTATTTATAGAAGAAAAAGGGATCTATCTACAGTGATCTATAGTGACCCTGGGTCCCTTATCAATGGGTCCCAAATGTACAGTAACCGTTTTTCTACTGTGGTTTAACAGTGTATCTACTGTTAATCAATAGTGGTCATCTTGTCTTTCCTTTTCAACTCCCGAAGTAAACCTTCTGCTTTAGACAACATATCTTCTGTCACGGGTTTCGCCGATTCACAATGCTGGGCCTCTTGAGCATCATCTGCGATATCATCACTTGTTTCACTTCTCATTGAAGTGTCTGATTTTTCATAGTGAGTGATATTGAGGAGTAGATTCCTCCTAATTTCATCCAAATACTCCTTTATCATTTCTTCTTTATTTCCATCTTGAATGGAAATTCTTCTGGCAATATGTTTGACGGAGTTGTCAGCAATTATTCCTTTGTGAGGAATAGTACCATAATCTTGGATTCTTTGAGAAATAGAGTCCAATAATTCTTGGCCATATAATGATTTAGTCATGGGATCCATCTTCATTAATTTATCCCAGAAATTATTATAATAAATCCGATATAAGCATGGAATTTGTTCTTCAGTAAAACCTACTTCCGGGGTCCATTTATGGATCCATGGAATCGAGAATTCTATGAAGAAATAAATTTGTTCAATTTGTTCTTTATAACAAACATGATCTGAGTGGTATAAATCATTAAGGTCTGGTGAAACTTTAACCCAGTTTTTGTATAACTTTAAAAAGGGATCAGGTAAAATCTTTACCGTCAGTCCGTGGTATGACCACCAGTTCAAGAACCAGTTAGGAATTGGGCCAACAAATATCTTTGCACATACCTTGATAAACCAAGTATGTTTATGCCTTTCATTGTTATAATAAAGGACTTTGCTGAAAGCGTTAATATAATCCCAATAAGTGAAATTGGTAGGGATTTTATTGAGCCTGATCGGCCTTTCTTTCATTGAGGATAGACCCCAATCTTCAATTGATATAATCTGCTTTATGATCATTTTGGAGAAGTTATAAACGTTCTCGCTGGTGTTATAACCTGAGAAGTGTTGAAATTCAACACTATCTGTATTCGTTAAAATGGTCTCGTAATACAAGCGGGTTTTGTATGACTCTTCTGGGAAGTATAATCCGTTAAGTAAATATTGCTGGAATATCTTCTAGGGTTCTTCTTTTCTCTGTATCTCACAGTTTTCAATAAGAAATATCATTTCTTTCTATACTACCCTTTCATAGGATCTAATATCATCAACCTCTTCTTTTGCCACCGATGCAAAGTATCACTTTGCTTTTGAGATAAATATGCTCTCAGTTGGGCGTATAGTGGATTATTCTCTGGAATATCATCCATATGTATCGAAGAAGTAGCTTCTTTTGAAGAACTTGTTAGTTTTACCAAGCTCATTCCTCCCCTTTGTATTATTGGAGAGCTGGATGATGATCCGTATGACGATCCTGATGTTTTTGAGGAGGATGATCTTCCCCTTCTGCGAGTATAACTGCCCCTTCCTCTAGCCTTGGTTACCCAAGGAGGATCCATTATGCAAACATAGCATTTAGTTTTAATCATTTAAAAGGTCATAAACTTCAGAACAATAAAATCTTTCATATAACTCTTGTTCAATCATGTAATTAGCGACGATATCCATCACCATTATGTCTATAATTCTCCATAAAATACGTTCCTGTAAATCTCTATTAAGAGAAACTGCCTTCAAAATTGTAACCAAAGTAATATCAGTAAAGAAGTCAAGAAAACCCATTTTGTTTTAAGAAGAAAGATATTCTTTAGATAAGAAGTCTGAGAGGGAATTATAACTTCCTTTTTTATAATGAATTTCAAAATCGAAAGGGGCTAATTGTGCCTGCCACCTAGCAAATATTAATTTGGATGCATCATGTTTAAAATCTTTATCAAACATATATTTGACTGATTGAGCATCTGTTTTTATCACCAATTTCTGATTGTAAAGATCATCCTGAAATTTTAAAACACATTTAACGATAGTTAACATTTCATGAGCTACCGTTGCATATTTTTTCTGAGATCGCACCATTTCCCTGAATGAAACCGAATAAGGTATTCATTTTTATCATGCGGGTTAATCTGTTTTAATATTCCACCATAACCTATATTGGACGTATCTGTCTCAACGATCTTTGGCCAAGCAGGATTAGCAAGGGTTAAACAAGGCAAAGATTTAACTCTTTCTTTAATAGTCTTTACAAGATCTGTGAGACTAGTAGTCCAAGGCTTCTTATGATATTTTTTTTAGCCTGTTGTATAACAGAGCTAAATCTTGAGACAAATTTTTGTAGAAGGGGGAAATGTAATTTAAACTTCCTAGAAACCGCTGCAATTGCGTCCTATTTGTAATAATATCAGGGAATTTAGATGTGAATTCAATAGATCGCTGAATAGGAGTCATTTTCCCTTGACAAATCTAATGACCCAAAAATCTAATTTTTGTTTGAAAAAGACTCATTTTAGGTTTAGATATGACCAAACCATTTTGAATAACTATTTTCTTAAAAATGTCTAGATGCTTAATATGTATTTCAAGAGTCTTTGAGTATACCAAAATATCATCAATATAAACTATGATGAAATCCAAATAAGGATTAAAAATATCATTCATAATCTTTTGAAATTCCGAGGGATCATTTTTTAATCCAAAGGGCATTACATTCCATTCGTATTGTCCAAACGGAACATTAAATGCCGTTCTATAAGAATGATCTTTAAATATTTGGATTTGCCAATATCCAGATTTTAAATCAAATTTTGAAAAGATATTAGCATCTTATAATCTTGATAATAAATCCCTTTTGTTTGGAATAGGATACCTAATCCATTTTAAAAATTTATTTAAAGGTTTATAATTAATTACTACCCTGGGAACGCCTCATTCTTTTTCTGCTGCGTTATCAACATAAAATGCAGTACAAGACCAGGGTGACTTGGAAGGTTTTATTAAACCATTTTGCAATAAATTATCAATTTCCTTTTTGCAGAATTCGACCAATTCGGTATTCATCTGACAAGGACGTGATTTGGTAGGGATATTTTCTTCAGAGAAATCATTTTCATATGGAAGAGTTACAATATGTTTTTTTCGATTCCAAAAAGCACTAGGATGATCATCACAAATATCAATGACCATTTTTTCATAAATGAGTTTAATCTTTTCTTGTACTTTAGCAGATTTTAAAGTATCAAATATATTCATACTAAATATCTCAAGTTGTAGATAATCAACATGCTTTTGTTTCATTTCAATTAGAGCATTAATATCTCTAGAAATAGGCTCGGTGATAAAAGTACAACTAATATCTTGATTTTTATAAGTAGCAGAAAATCCTTTAGCATTTATATTAGTAAAAGGATAAATTGCATTTATGAAAGGAGTTCCTAGAATAATAAGAGGGTATAACTGATTTTTTACTAAGAAAAAGAAGTGAGGAATACAAACTTTATTCTGGCAAATCTGAGTATTAGATAATTTATACTTTATATCCAAAGCATGACTAGATGCAGATTTAACCATATGAGTTGTTTTTTTGAAAATATTTAGTAGGTACTAGACCTTCTTGAATGCAACTCACATCAGCGCCACTATCAATCATAGTAATGTTAGTTATAGAAAAAGTATTATCAATTAATATAGTACATTTAACATACCATTTATGAGCTGTATCAATTTGCATCATTCCTAAAAACATATTTTGTTTCGGATCAATATTCAAAGTGTTAGCAAGAGTATTTTCTTCAGTAGTAGATTCATCAACCTTATTTTTTCCTTTGCTATTAGAAGACTCAATCTGAGTAAGACGGTGATCACAAATAATATGGTTTTGTTTAAGAAATTTAATTTCTTCCTTCAAATGTTCAATTTCTCCTTTTAAATCATCAAAAGAGGTATCACGGATAATCATGGTTTGTTTAGAAGAGAGTCTATTATGAACTTCAGACAAGGAGTAAGGAGCAGAATAATTAAACTCATCTTTAACTTTTTTATCGTTAGGAATACTAGTTGAAGAACTAGTTTTACTAACAGCCAATTGAATGATCTTTTCACGAAGAGTATTATCGCTAACTTCTTTTAGAAGTTCTATCACATTATCAGCAGTGATAGTGAACATATTCATATCTTCAAACTGAGATTGCAACTTGTAAAATTCATCATGTTCGCAGTGACAAATATCACCATGACATTTGCAAGCATCATTCGAATCTTGATGAACCTTAGAAGGCTCAGGTTGCTCATCCTTTGTTGCATAACTTGCTTCAGAATCATCATAATCTGATTCGGAACCAGAAGTATATAGAAAACTATAAATCTTCTCTTGAATATCATCATCTAGTTCTAGAGTCTTAAGCTTTTCCAGCTTATAATTTGGAGCTATATGCCCAAATTTTTCATATTTATAACACTTAATCTTATCAAGATTTCGCCTTGACCTATTCCTGGTAAATCTATGAGATTTACGATGAGTCCTATGCTCATCTCTTTCTTCTCTAGTCCTTCTTCTAGATCTTCTTTTCTTATGATGAGATCTATGAGATTCTGTTTTAGAAGTTTCTCGGTTGGTGCTTTTTGAAGCATTCGGTAAACCGAATTGAGTACAAAAATCTCCTAATTGAGACTTTTCTCTAAGCTTATCCATCTTAAGCTGTCTTGAGAGTTTTAACTCATTGCACAAATTTATGCCTTCTTGCGTACAAGCCCCAATAAGCTTTCCATAAGTAAAATCACTATAGGGAATAATTCCTTGAGGATTTCTAAGAGTCTTTTTTACTCTTTCTGCAAATAAAGAAGGTAAGCCATCAATAAATTTGGCTTTCCAGAATTCTAAACCATTTTCGGGAAGTTCCATGACCCGACTTAAATAAGTGTCTTTATACCATCTAAACTCACCTAAATGTCTACATCTAAGACCATTTAGAAGAGATCTAATGGTTNAAACCATATTATTTGTGATCACCGTCTTACTCAGATTGAGTCTTCTAATAGCAAATGAAAAAATAAGGTTGATGAATCTACTACTGAAGAAAATACTCTTGCTAACACTTTGAATATTGATCCGAAACAAAATATGTTTTTAGGAATGATGCAAATTGATACAGCTCATAAATGGTATGTTAAATGTACTATATTAATTGATAATACTTTTTCTATAACTAACATTACTATGATTGATAGTGGCGCTGATGTGAGTTGCATTCAAGAAGGTCTAGTACCTACTAAATATTTTCAAAAAAACAACTCATATGGTTAAATCTGCATCTAGTCATGCTTTGGATATAAAGTATAAATTATCTAATACTCAGATTTGCCAGAATAAAGTTTGTATTCCTCACTTCTTTTTCTTAGTAAAAAATCAGTTATACCCTCTTATTATTCTAGGAACTCCTTTCATAAATGCAATTTATCCTTTTACTAATATAAATGCTAAAGGATTTTCTGCTACTTATAAAAATCAAGATATTAGTTGTACTTTTATCACCGAGCCTATTTCTAGAGATATTAATGCTCTAATTGAAATGAAACAAAAGCATGTTGATTATCTACAACTTGAGATATTTAGTATGAATATATTTGATACTTTAAAATCTGCTAAAGTACAAGAAAAGATTAAACTCATTTATGAAAAAATGGTCATTGATATTTGTGATGATCATCCTAGTGCTTTTTGGAATCGAAAAAAACATATTGTAACTCTTCCATATGAAAATGATTTCTCTGAAGAAAATATCCCTACCAAATCACGTCCTTGTCAGATGAATACCGAATTGGTCGAATTCTGCAAAAAGGAAATTGATAATTTATTGCAAAATGGTTTAATAAAACCTTCCAAGTCACCCTGGTCTTGTACTGCATTTTATGTTGATAACGCAGCAGAAAAAGAATGAGGCGTTCCCAGGGTAGTAATTAATTATAAACCTTTAAATAAATTTTTAAAATGGATTAGGTATCCTATTCCAAACAAAAGGGATTTATTATCAAGATTATAAGATGCTAATATCTTTTCAAAATTTGATTTAAAATCTGGATATTGGCAAATCCAAATATTTAAAGATCATTCTTATAGAACGGCATTTAATGTTCCGTTTGGACAATACGAATGGAATGTAATGCCCTTTGGATTAAAAAATGATCCCTCGGAATTTCAAAAGATTATGAATGATATTTTTAATCCTTATTTGGATTTCATCATAGTTTATATTGATGATATTTTGGTATATTCAAAGACTCTTGAAATACATATTAAGCATCTAGACATTTTTAAGAAAATAGTTATTCAAAATGGTTTGGTCATATCTAAACCTAAAATGAGTCTTTTTCAAACAGAAATTCGATTTTTGGGTCATTTGATTTGTCAAGGGAAAATGACTCCTATCCAGCGATCTATTGAATTCGCATCTAAATTCCCTGATATTATTACAGATAGGACGCAATTGCAGCGATTTCTAGGAAGTTTAAATTACATTTCCCCCTTCTACAAAAATTTGTCTCGAGATTTAGCTCCGCTATATGACAGGCTAAAAAAAGATCATAAGAAGCCTTGGACTACTAGTCTCACAGATCTTGTAAAGACTATTAAAGAAAGAGTTAAATCTTTGCCTTGTTTAACCCTTGCTAATCCTACTTGGCCAAAGATCGTTGAGACAGATGCGTCCAATATAGGTTATGGTGGAATATTAAAACAAATTAACTCGCATGATAAAAATGAATACCTTATTCGGTTTCATTCGGGAAAATGGAGCGATGCTCAAAAAAAATATGCAACGGTAGCTCATGTAATGTTAACTATCGTTAAATGTGTTTTAAAATTTCAGGATGATCTTTACAATCAGAAATTTGTGATAAAAACAGATGCTCAATCAGTAAAATATATGTTGATAAAGATTTTAAACATGATGCATCCAAATTAATATTTGCTAGGTGGCAGGCACAATTAGCCCCTTTCGATTTCGAAATTCATTATAAAAAAGGAAGTGATAATTCCCTCCTAGACTTCTTATCTAGAGAATATCTTTCTTCTTAAAAAACTGTGTTTTCTTGACTTCTTTACTGATATTACTTTGGTTACAATTTTGAAGGCAGTTCCTCTTAATAGAGATTTACAGGAACGTATTTTATGGAGAATTATAGACGGAATGGTGATGGATATCGTCGCTAATTACATGATTGAACAAGAGTTATATGAAAGATTTTATTGTTCTGAAGTTTATGACCTTTTAAATGATTAAAACTAAATGTTATGTTTGCAGAATGGATCCTCCTTGGGTAACCAAGGCTAGAGGAAGGGGCAGTTATACTCGCGGAAGAGGAAGATCATCCCCCTCAAAAACATCAGGATCGTCATACGGATCATCATCCAGCTCTCCAATAATACCAAGGGGAGGAATGAGCTTGGTAAAACTAACAAGTTCTTCAAAATAAGCTACTTCGTCGATACGTCTGGATGATATTCCAGAGAATAATCCATTATACGCCCAATTGAGAGCATATTTATCTCAAAAGCAAAGTGATACTTTTGCATCGGTGGCAAAAGAAGAGGTTGATGATATTAGATCCTATGAAAGGGTAGTAAAGAAAGAAATGATATTTCTTATTGAAAACTCTGAGATACAGAGAAAAGAAGAACCCTGGAAGATATTCCAGCGATATTTACTTAACGGATTATACTTCCCAGAAGAGTCATACAAAACCCTCTTGTATTACGAGACCATTTTAACGATTACAGGTAGTGTTGAATTTCAGCACTTCTCAGGTTATAACACCAGCGAAAACGTTTATAACTTCTCCAAAATGATCATAAAGCAGATTATATCAATTGAAGAATGGGGTATGTCCTCAATGAAAGAAAGGCAGATCAGTATCAATAAAATCCCTACCAATTTCACTTATTGGGATTATATTAACGTTTTCAGCAAAGTCCTTTATTATAACAATGAAAGGCATAAACATACCTGATCCCTTTTTAAAAGTTATACAAAAACTGGGTTAAGGTTTCAGCAGACCTTAAAGATTTATACCACTCAGATCATGTTTGTTATATAGAACAAATTGAACAAATTTATTTCTTCATAGAATTCTCGATTCCATGGATCCATAAATGGACCCCGGAAGTAGGTTTTACTGAAGAACAAATTCCATGCTTATATCGAATTTATTATAATAATTTTTGGGATAAATTAATGAAGATGGATCCCATGACTAAATCATTATATGGCCAAGAATTATTGGACTCTATTTCTCAAAGAATCCAAGATTATGGTACTATTCCTCACAAAGGAATAATTGCTGACAACTCCGTCAAACATATTGCCAGAAGAATTTCCATTCAAGTTGGAAATAAAGAAGAAATGATAAAGGAGTATTTGGATGAAATTAGGAGGAATCTACTCCTCAATATCACTCACTATGAAAAATCAAACACTTCAATGAGAAGTGAAACAAGTAATGATATCGCATATGATGCTTAAGAGGCCCAGCCTTGTGAATCGGTGAAACCCATGATAGAAGATATGCTGTCTAAAGCAAAAGGTTTACTTCCGGAGTTGAAAAGGAAAGACAAGATGACCACTATAGATTAACAGTAGAAAAACTGTTACTGTACATTTGTGACCCATTGATAAGGGACCCAGGGTCACTGTAAATCACTGTAGATCGGTCACTATAGATCACTGTAGACCACTGTAGATCACTGTAGATAGATCCCTTTTTCTTCTATAAATAAGGTCTTTTGTAGTTTGAAGGAGGGCGTCGAAAAACACTTTCTCTTTAAAAGTTTTTTTTTAAGTTGTTTGTTTCTCTTAGTTTGTAAAGCTCTCGGTTTGCCGGAAGTTTGCCGGAAGTAAATAAAGTTGTTGATATTTCTCTTCGGCCCTGTTGGCCATTATTACAAGGTAATTTAATTCTCTTCTTTTAATTTTAAATCTTTTTATATCTTCGATCTGGAAGCCGTGACTATGTCCGGCTAAAAATTTATATCTATACCGGATAACTAACTTCTCTTTTATATAGACCATGAACGGATCTAAGCTTTATTTAAATATAGAAGAATTTTAGTATGGCTTCTCGACTTGGTTTTGAGACTGAGGTACAGTCAGATCTAGTACTACTTTTATTGGCTTTGTCTTTATGACTCCGTCTGATGAGCCGTGGTTTTTAGCCCGAAATTGAGTTTGATACGTAGGGCGCCTCATACCCGGTTAGAACTATCAGATACATGGGCTTAATAAAAGCATGTATTAGCTTCTTGATAGGCCCTTTGCTTGGGTAAAATAATTAAACCATTCAGTCTGAGAAACTATGTTAAAATTCTTGTGTATTTCGATTCTTATGTAGTTGGACTACCTCTAAGGATATTAACTTGCTTGATCTATGACTGGCCGGACCACCGCCAGGTCAGTGATCCTGTATCATTGGTATCAAAGCCTAGGAAAGTTCATGGTATATATATAATTGATGTGAAGAATTTTGGCATAGATATATTCTCTCTTTAATGGATCAAGAAGATGTTAAAAGCACTCGATTAGAAGAGGTAGATATACCTCAAAACCTTGATTTGTTAAACAAATGGACTATTCCAAAAGTTAATATAAAAATCATTTATGATTATGGTTGGTTTGATAAGATTTCTAATAAACAGTTGGTTAAAACTACTGAACAATCCTTGGCGTTAAACTCGTCTGAACAAACTATTCGTTTATTAAGTAAGCGTGATACTGAATTAAATAAATCTCAGTATAAATTTTTGCATATTGGCATGGTTCAAATTGCTTTTAAACCTCTAACTCTTAAAGGGTTACCAGAGACTTTCTTAGCTGCTCTACGAGGTGCGAGGAATTTAAATTTTTGTCAATCCTTGATGGGTTCGATAGAATCTACGGTTGCTTATGGTCCAGTTTATTTTAATGCTAAGCCCAATTTGCATTTATCTTTGACTGATTCTAATATATTAGATGCTTTAACCTTGAATGTTAAAACGCATGGTTATAACTATGCACCTGGATCTGAATTAATTTGCTTGTTGTATAGAATCTATTATAAATTACTTGCTACTTTGAATCCAAGATGTAAGTTATATGATACATCTGATCAAACTATTTTAGTAGAAACTAATTTCGCTAGATCTAAGGTCACTACTAGAAGTCCTATAAAATGGGAAGAAATTAATTTTCCTACCACTTGGATTTTAGATTCTGTTATACCTCCTGAGCAAATGACCGACGATGTCACTAATTCAGAATATTCTCATATTAGTCAAAATTTCGATGGAAAAATCTGTATGCAGTTTGATGAAAAAAGTATTCCTTATAGTAGACATTCTTTTGCTTCTGATAGAAGACTGACTATTCAACATATTTCTCCGATAGAACCTTGTTATGGTCCAGCTAGAAATTGCGCTGCTTCATTACACACTTTATCAACAGTTATATCTGCAGAAAAACAAAAATAAAAATTGATCCTCGGTTAAACATTGTTCAAAAGAATGATAAAGCATCTGATATTTCTGATAAGGATATTCCTTCTGTATCCGAGATGGATTTTAATCTTAATGATACTTAATGATGAGTGAACATCAAATTGATTTTAGTCCAGGTTCACTGGCAAGAAAATATATTCAAAACGAATTTTTAAATGAAAATGGAACCGGTTTAAAACTTGGTTTTTTGACACTTACAGTAAAGAAGATTTAAATAATAGTTCTCAAGAGTTTTATGAAACTTGTGCATTACATAATCATATTATGATTTTTGTGCCTTGGTTTATAACCACTTATTTGCCTTTATTCATCAACGTTCTTGAACGATCTTACAAAGATGAATCTGGTAATATTATTCAATCAATTTATCCTCCTCAAGCTCCGTTTATTTTACCAAATAATACTGGTATTACTTTTACTGCTTTTCATAAATTTATTGATAATGATGTCGCCGTAGTAAGTATAAATGAAATTAATCGTCTTACTTCTCAAAATAATTATTTGGAGCTATATGCCCAAATTTTCCACATTTATAACACTTAATCTTATTAAGATTTCGCCTTGACCTATTCCTGGTAAATCTATGAGATTTACAATGAGTCCTATGCTCATCTCTTTCTTCTCTAGTCCTTCTTCTAGATCTTCTTTTCTTATGATGAGATCTATGAGATTCTGTTTTAGAAGTTTCTCAGTTGGTGCTTTTTGAAGCATTCGGTAAACCGAATTGAGTACAAAAATATCCTAATTGAGACATTTCTCTAAGCTTATCCATCTTAAGCTGTCTTGAGAGTTTTAACTCAATGCACAAATTTATGCCTTCTTGCGTACAAGCCCCAATAAGCTTTCCATAAGTAAAATCACTATAGGGAATAATTCCTTGAGGATTTCTTCTTCTTCTTCTTCTTCTTCTTCTTCTTGTTCTTCTTCTTCTTCTTCTTCTACGATACAGAATCACTGACCTGGCGGTGGTCCGCCCAGTCATAGATCAAGCAAGTCAATATCCTTAGATGTAGTCCAACTACATAAGAATCGAAATACACAAGAATTTTAACGTAGTTTCTCAGACTGCATGGTTTAATTATTTTACCCAAGCAAAGGGCCTGTCAAGAAGCTAATACATACTTTTATTAAGCCCATTGTCTGATAATTCTAACCGGGTATGAGGCGCCCTACTTATCAAACTCAATTTCGAGCTAAAAACCACGGCTCATCAGACGAAGTCATAAAGACAAAGCCAGTAAAAGTAGTACTAGATCTGACTGTACCTCAATCTCGGAACCAAGTCGAAAAGTCATACTAAAATTCTTCTATATTTAGATAAAGCTTAGATCCGTTCATGGTCTATATAAAAGAGAAGTTAGTTATCCGGCATAGATATAATTTTTTAGCCGGACATAGTCACGGCTTAACTCAGAGATAAAAATTGAAAATAAAAGGAAGTACCTTGAAACAAACAACACACTTTACTATTCCTCCGGCCAAAGTCCGGTTAGCTTACAATACTTGAAAATATTTTACAAGTGGGGAGAGAGAGAGTAGGAAGAAGGAGAGAGGGTTTCTAAAACCTGCTCTTAATTAAAGAAAAACAAACCAATTCATATAAAAAAGAAAGCATCTATGTACAGGATACTGGGCCCCTATCTGGGTCCTGGTAACAGTGCATCCACTGGACTTTCTTCTTCATATTGTTGGGCTTCGTGCATATCTTCACTTGTTTCACTACGCATTGAAGAATCTGATTTTGCGTAATGACTTATATTTAGAAGAATCTTTTCTTGACTTCTTCTAGATATCTCATAATCCTTTCATTTTGTTCTCCTTCATCATGATTAGAAATTTTTCTAGCCATATATTTTACGGAGGTCGAGTCAGCAGTCATAATTCCTTTATTAGGAATTGATTTATAATCGTGTACAGTTTTCGTAATTAGATCCAACAGTTCTTGTCCTTATATGAACTTTGTTTGAAGATCTTTCTTCATCAACTTGTCCCAAAAATTATTATAATAAGTTCTGTAGAGGCAAGGGATTTGTTCCTCAGTGAAATCTACTTTTGGAACCCATTTATGAATCCATGGAACAGAGAATTCTATAAAAAAATATATTTGTTCAATTTGTTGAAAATAACAAATATGTTCTTGATGATATAACTTGTTGAGATCTGGGGAAACCTTGACCCATTCTTTGTATAACTTGAGAAATGGTTCGGGCAATATTTTTATTGTTGGCCCCTGGTATGACCACCAGTTTAAAAATCAATTTGGTATAGGATTCGCAAATATCTTGGCACATACTTTTATAAACCAAGTATGTTTATGCCTCTCACTGTTATAACAGAGAACTTTATTAAATGTCTGCATATAATCCCAATAGGTAAAGCTTACCATGACTTTGTTTAGACTGAATTGTCTTTCAGTCATTGAGAAAATACCCCAATCTTCATTATGAATGACGTGTTTTATAATCATTTTGGAGAAGTTATAAACATTCTCACTTGTATTATATCCTGAAAATTGTTGAAATTCAACACCTGTGCTTATCAGTAGAGTCTCATAATACTTCCGAGTTTTGTATGACTCACCCGAGAAATAAAGCCCATTAACTAAATACCTCTGGAATATCTTCCAAGGTTCTTCTCTTCTCTGGATGTCCGAGTTTTCTAAGAGAAATATCATTTCTCTTTTTTCTACCTTCTCATATGTTTTGATATCATCAACTTCTTCTTTGGCGATTGAACCAAAAGAATCACCTTGCTTTTGAGTTAGAAACTCCTGTAGTTTAGCATATAGTGGATCACTTTTTGGAATATCTTCCAAATGTATTGATGATGAAGCTTTTACTTGTGCTCTAGAGTTTAAGTTATATAAACTCATTCCTCCCTTTTGTATAATTGGAGTACTAGATAATGAAGATCCGTATGATGATCTTGATGAACTTGGGGATGATCTTCCCCTTCCGCGAGTACAACTGCCTTTTCCTCTAGCCTTGGTTATCCAAGAAGGATCCATCCTGCAAACATAGCATTTAGTTTTAATCATTCAAGAGGTTATATTTTTAATCATTCAAGAGGTTATAAACTTCATCACAATAAAATCTTTCATAAAGCTCTTGTTCAATCATGTAATTATTGACGATATCAATCACCATTCTGTCTATAATTTTCCATAATATAAGTTCCTTTAAATCTCTAATAAGAGGAACTGCCTTCAAAATCGTAACCAAATCTTTATCAGGAAAGAAGTCAAGAAAACCCATCAGAAGAAGGATATTCTCTTGATAAGAAGTTTGGGAGGGAATTATCACTTCCCTTTTTATACTGAATTTCGAAATCAAAAGGGGCTAATTGTGCCTGCCACCTAGCAAAAATTAGCTTAGACGCATCATGTTTAAAATTTTTATCAAACATATATTTGACTGACTGAGCATCAGTTTTTATTAAAAAATTTTGATTATATAAATCATCTTGAAATTTTAAAACGCACTTAACGATAGTTAACATTTCATGAGCTACCGTTGCATATTTTTTCTGAGCATCGCTCCATTTTCCTGAATGAAATCGAATAAGATATTCATTTTTATCATGCGGATTAATTTGTTTCAATATACCTCCATACCCAATATTAGACGCATCTGTCTCTACAATTTTTGGCCAAGCAGGATTAGCAAAGGTTAAACAAGGTAAAAATTTAACTCATTCTTTAATAGTCTTGACAAGATCTGTGAGACTATTAGTCCAAGGCTTTTTATGATCTTTTTTTAGCCTGTCGTATAACAGAGCTAAATCTCGAGATAAATTCTAGTAGAATGGGGAAATGTAGTTTAAACTTCCCAGAAACCACTGCAATTGCGTCTTATCTGTAATAATATCAGGGAATTTCGATGCGAATTCAATAGATCGCTGAATAGGAGTCATTTTTCCTTGACAAATCAAATTACCCAAAAATCTAACTTCTGTTTGAAAAAGACTCATTTTAGATTTAGATATGACCAAACCATTTTGAATAACTCTTTTCTTAAAAATGTCTAAATGCTTAATATGCATTTCAAGAGTCTTTGAGTATACCAAAATATCATCAATATAAACTATGATGAAATCCAAATAGGGATTGAAAATATCATTCATTATCTTTTGAAATTTTGAGGGAGCATTTTTTAACCCAAAAGGCATTACATTCCATTCGTATTGTCCAAACGGAACATTAAATGTCGTTCTATATGAATGGTCTCTAAATATTTAGATTTGCCAATATCCAGATGTTAAATCAAATTTTGAAAAGATATTAGCATCATATAATCTGGTTAATAAATCTCTTTTATTAGAAATATGATATCTAATCCATTTTAAAAATTTATTTAAAGGTTTATAATTTATAACTAACCTGGGAACACCTCGTTCTTTTTCTGCTGCGTTATTAACATAAAAAGCAGTACACGACCATGGTGATTTGGAAGGCTTTATCAATCCCTTTTGTAATAAATTATCAATTTCTTTTTTGCAGAATTCAACCAATTCGGTATTTATCTGACAAGGACGAGATTTGGTAGGGATATTTTCCTCAGAGAAATCATCTTCATATGGAAGAGTTACAATATGTTTTTTCCGATTCCAAAAGGCACTAGGATGATCAGCACAAATATCAATGGCCATTTTTTCAGAAATGAGTTTAATTTTTTCCTGTATTTTAGCAGATTTTAAAGTATCGAATATATTCATACTAAATATCTCAAGTTGTAAATAATCAACATGCTTTTGTTTCATTTCAATTAGAGCATTAATATCTCTAGAAATAGGCTCGGTGATAAAAGTATAACTAATATCTTGATTTTTATAAGTAGCAGAAAATCCGTTAGCATTTATATTAGTAAAAGGATAAATTGCATTTATGAAAGGAGTTCCTAGAATAATAGGAGGGTATAACTGATTTTTTACTAAGAAAAAGAAGTGAGGAATACAAACTTTATTCTGGCAAATACGAGTATTAGATAATTTATACTTTATATCTAAAACATGACCAGATGCAGATTTAACCATATGAGTTGTTTTTTCAAAATATTTAGTAGGTACACGACCTTCTTGAATGCAACTTACATCAGCGCCACTATCAATCATAGCAATGTTAGTTATAGAAAAAGTATTATCAATTAATATAGTACATTTAACATACCACTTATGAGCTGTAACAATTTGCATCATTCCTAAAAATATATTTTGTTTCGGATCAATATTCAAGGTGTTGGCAAGAATATTTTCTTCAGCAGTAGATTCATCATCAACCTTATTTTTTCCTTTGCTATTAGCAGACTCAATCTGAGTAAGACGGTGATCATAAATAATATGATTTTGTTTATGAAATTTAATTTCTTCCTTCAAATGTTCAATTTCTCCTTTTAAATCATCAAAAGAGGTATCACGAATAATCATGGTTTGTTTAGAAGAGAGTCTATTATGAACTTCAGACAAGGAGTAAGGAACAGAATAATTAAAATCATCTTTAACCTTTTTATCACTAGGAATACTAGTTGAAGAGCTAGTTTTACTAGCAGCCAATTGAATGATCTTTTCACGAAGAGTATTATCGGTAACTTCTTTTAGAAGTTCTATCACATTGTCTGAAGTGATAGTGAACATATTCATGTCTTCAAACTGAAATTGCAGCTTGTAAAATTCATCATGTTCACAGTGACAAGTATCACCATGACATTTGCAAGAATCATTCGAATCTTAATGAACCTTAGAAGGCTCAGGTTGCTCATCCTCCGTTGCATAACTTGCTTCAATATCATCATAATCTGATTCGGAACCTGAAGTATATCGAAAACTATAAATCTTCTCTTGAATATCAACATCAAGTTCTAGAGTCTTAAGCTTTTCTAGCTTACAATTTTGAGCTATATGCCCAAATTTTTCACATTTATAACACTTAATCTTATCAAGATTTCGCCTTGACCTATTCCTGGTAAATCTATGAGATTTACGATGAGTCCTACGCTCATCTCTTTCTTCTCTAGTCCTTCTTCTAAATCTTCTTTTCTTATGATGAGATCTATGAGATTTTGATTTAGAAGTTTCTCGGTTGGTGCTTTTTGAAGCATCCGATAAATCGAATTGAGTACAAAAATCTCCTAATTGAGACTTTTCTCTAAGCTTATCCATCTTAAGCTGTCCTGAGAGTTTTAACTCATTGCACAAATTTATGCCTTCTTGCGTACAAGCCCCAATAAGCTTTCCATAAGTAAAATCACTATATGGAATAATTCCTTGAGGATTTCTAAGAGTTTTTTTTACTCTTTCTGTAAATAAAGAAGGTAAGCCATCAATAAATTTGGCTTTCCAGAATTCTAAACCGTTTTCGGGAAGTTCCATGACCCGACTTAAATAAGTGTCTTTATACCATCTAAACTCACCTAAATGTTTACATCTAAGACCATTTAGAAGAGATATAATGGTTTCATATTGATTGGTAAATCTACCACTAAAATGTTCAAGAATAGTCAAAATAAGTGTATACATAGCGTCTTCTCTATTTTCAACAAGGGCAAAGCCTAAATTATCAACTCCTTCATTTACTGCCTTAGCATTAACAACTGCTGCTCTCACATCAGAGGGCATATAATTATCCCACCATCCTCTTAGCTGACCAGTAAATCCTGCAATAATCATCTTGCAAATGGTCTTGTCAGTGTTACTAACACTTTTGCAGATAGTAGCATACATAAGCATTCTATGAACCATAATCGCCAATTGCCTATCAGTTAACCCATCGAGATTCTATTCATAAATCTCACTTTCACTATAAGAAGTGTTAGTTTGATTCCAATCTCTTTCCTCTATTAAAACATCTTGAGGAGTAGGCCTGGAATAGTAATGTTTGCATGCTAGGTTTTCTAGCATAAGCAGTATTACCACTATTCTTCTTTGGATACCCATGAAGTTTATTAACTTCCATTTCCATTTGAGTTTTGAAATCAAAAGTGGCTTCCATCTCATCTGCAAAATCTTTAGCGAGACTTATCGGTTTCGCACTTGCACCAAATTGTGGAAATGTTTTATCAAGAAGATTTTCAAGGTCGTGCAAAGGTATAAGAATAAAATCCTGAATCTCAGGAGGCCTTTGAATATGGACATCAGGCTGTTTTGACGAAGAAGCCTGTTCCGAAACTTGTGTCATAGATTTTAGCTTACTATCAATTTGAACAATCAGATTAGACAGGCTATCTAATTTTTTGTCTAGAGAACAAATATGTTCACCAATAACTTTGACATAAAGGCCCAAATAATTATTTTGAGAAATAAGACGATTAATTTCATTTATACTTACTGCGGCGACATCATTATCAATAAATTTATGAAAAGCAGTAAAAGAAATACCAGTATTATTGGGTAAAATAAACGGAGCTTGAGGAGGATAAATGGATTGAATAATATTACCCGATTCATCTTTGTAAGATCGTTCAAGAACGTTGATGAACAGGGGCAAATAAGTGGTTATAAACCAAGGCACAAAAAACATAATATGATTATGTAATGCACAAGTTTCATAAAACTCTTGAGAAATATTATTTAAATCTTCTTTACTATAAGTGTCAAAAAACCAAGTTTTAAACCGGTTCCATTTTTCATTTAAAAATTCGTTTTGAATATATTTTCTTGCCAGTGAACCTGGACTAAAATCAATTTGATGTTCACTCATCATTAAGTATCATTAAGATTAAAATCCATCTCGGATACAGAAGGAATATCCTTATCAGAAATATCAGATGCTTTATCATTCGTTTGGACAATGTTTAATCGAGGATCAATTTTAATTTTTTGTTTTTCTGCAGATATAACTGTTGATAAAGTATGTAATGAAGCAGCGCGATTTCTTGCTAGACCATAACAAGGTTCTATCGGAGAAATATGTTGAATAGCTAGTCTTCTATCAGAAGCAAAAGAATGTCTACTATAAGGAACACTTTTTTCATCAAACTGCATACAAATTTTTCCATCGGAATTTTGACTAATATGAGAATATTCAGAATTAGTGACAGCATCGGTCATTTGCTCAGGGGGTATAACAGAATCTAAAATCCAAGTGGTAGGAAAATTAATTTCTTCCCATTTTATAGGTCTTCTAGTAGTGACCTTAGATCTGGCGAAATTAGTTTCTACTAAAATAGTTTGATAAGATGTATCATATAACTTACATCTAGGATTCAAAGTAGCAAGTAATTTATAATAGATTCTATACGACAAGCAAATTAATTCAGGTCTAGGTGCATAGTTATAACCATGTGTTTTATCATTCAAGGTTAAAGCATCTAATATATTAGAATCAGTCAAAGATAACTGCAAATTGGGCTGAGGATTAAAATAAACTGGACCATAGGCCACCGTAGATTCTATCGAACCCATCAAGGATTGACGAAAATGTAAATTCCTCGCATCTCGTAGAGCAGCTAAGAAAGTCTCTGGTAACCCTTTAAGAGTTAAAGGTTTAAAAGCAATTTGAACCATGCCAATATGCAAAAATTTATACAATTCAATATCACGCTTATTTAATAAACGAATAGTTTGTTCGTTAGAGTTTAGCGCCAAGGATTGTTCAGTTGTTTTAATCAACTGTTTATTAGAAATCTTATCAAACCAACCATAATCATAAATGGTTTTTATATTAACTTTTGGAATAGTCCATTTGTTTAACAAATCAAGATTTTGAGGTATATCTACCTCTTCTAGTCGAGTGCTTTTAATATCTTCTTAATCCATAAAAGAGAGAATATATCTATGCCGAAATTCTTCACATCAATTATATATATACCATGAAAGTTTCAAGGCTCTGATACCAACGATACAGGATCACTGACCTGGCGGTGGTCCGCCCAATCATAGATCAAGCAAGTCAATATCCTTAGACAAAAAATTACTACTACTACTACTACTACTACTACTATTAGTATTAGTATTATTATTATTATTATTATTATTATTTGTATTATTATTATTTGTATTAGTATTATTTGTATTATTATTATTAGTATTAGTATTTGTATTAGTATTATTAGTATTATTATTATTAGTATTAGTATTAGTATTAGTAGTATTACTTTAGTTAAATGTGGAGAGCCAAAATTGGGTGTCAACAGCTTGCCCCTTTCTTTGTCCATGGAAGAGAGTAAAGAAGACATGGGCAAAGAAATATTGACACAATCCAATTTTTGGCGACCCACCAAAATACACTTTGAGCAATAACTTAGCAAGAATGTTTATGAAGTTATGGTCGAACTCTGGTTTCTTAGTTGCCTACATATCTCAGATTTTATGAGAAATCAGGCCATATGTAGTTCGAGAGTATAGGGACATAGAAATTTTTTATTAAAATTTTCCCCAGTATCGAATTATGCTAATATTGAAATCTTTTGGTGGTGAGGTATGAAGAGATTAGCACGAATAGAGGGACGAGATATAGTTCTTAAGAAACTTGAACGAGAAATGCTCCGTAACAATTTCTACTGAAGACCTATGGTAGTGGGATGAATTTTCAAAATGATGCCCAGTGTCGAGTTATAATGAACTGAGACATGTAAGAGTTATAAGTAAGATTTAAATCTGAACTTCTGAAAATCGAGTCGAGTTGAGTTTTGAAAGTGAATCCTTGACGTAGCTAGTGATGCTTGACATTGCACTAACTTGCCCTACTTTGCTGCTTAGAGGGAGTTCCTCGTTGTAATGTGTTGCCTGCAAAAACATGTAAAAAGGTGAAAAGTACTTATTGCGGTTCAAAAATTATAAATTAAAATAGTAATGTAAAGAGTAAAGTGTATATGTTCAAACGATTGTTGTTGTCTCATCTCTGTGTGTTGAATGTGATGTAGGTAAAGTAACTTGTAATGTAGAGGCCCTCGACTGGCGGGGCTATTGTAATGTAAAAAGGTGCATCTGGCTGTGTAAAGCTTGTAATGTAGAGGCCCTCGACTGGTGGGGTTGTTGTAATGTAAAATCATGTGTCTGACTGTGTAAAACTTGTAATGTAACACTTGATTGTCGGTGTATGACAGTGTCGCTATGCTTGCATGCCCTCGGTCGGTGGAGCTTTGGTGACGTCGCTACGATGTTAGTCTCTAATTGGCGGAGTGTTGCTTCTTTTGCTTATATACAGACTCCAATTGGCGGAGTTCGGTCGATGTATGCTTGCATACCCCCGGTCGGTGGAACTTCGGTGACGTCGCTATAATGTTAGTCTCTGATTGACGGAGTGTTTCTTCTTTTGCTTATATGCAGGCTCTGATTGGTGAAGTTCGGTCGACGATTGTTATGTACAGCCTGCGGTTGGTGGAGTTTGACAAAGTTTGCTATGTACAGCCTTCAGTTGGCGGTGTTTGAGTGACATTTGCTATGCACAGCCTCCGGTGGGAGGAGTTTGACGATGTTTGCTATGTACAGCCTCCAATTGGCAGAGTTTGAGTGACATTTGTTATGTACAACCCCAGACTTGTGAAGTTTGGCATTGTCATACGGTGATCTCCGATTGGCGGAGTTGTTGATGAGGTTAGTTTATAAGCTCCAGTTTGTGGATTTATTTTGACAAAAACCTAACTAACCTATTTTCCTATGAGGGACCTCTTTTTTTCAGCATTTGATCCAAATCTTGAGCGTACCTGCCATGGGCATGGTTGTACATGTGGAAATGGAGCACCTAGCTAGAACAAGATCAGATCATGCTCCATTATTACTCTATTTAGGTGGACAACAACCTCATATTAGAAAACCATTCAAATTCTTGAAATTTTGGGTGGAAGGCTGACATTAACATTCTTTGTGGGGGTAAGCCTTAACCGACATAGACCAAGTGAGCAATCCATAGAATCCCGGTGTCACCTTCCCCGGATAAGGGATTCCTACTTGCCTAAGGTAGGACCATTGTTCTTTAGCTTAAGTGGATCCACTAGCTAGACCTATGTGGGTACATAGTTATGGGATATGAAGATTGCTACTAGATACCCCGCCTCAACTCACGGATGAGCATCCATCTCAAGAGGTTGCTACTAGATACCCCGGCTCAACTCACGGATTAGCATCCACCCCATTTCATATCAACTCGGTGCTTGGCATTATTCCCCACGGAGTACTTGACATTCATTACATTCTTTCATTATGGGATAAGAGATTGTTACTAGACACCCCTCCTCAACTCACAGTTGAGTATCCGTCTCAAACCTAACATTCATTCATTGGAAAGCTCATAGATTCAAAGATGAAACTAGCCTTTCACCTAGGAATCTCATATTATGAGAAAGTCATTTCACAACATGTCTTTTCATTCATTAGAGTATTGAGAATAGCCTTTCAATAGACTCAAGATTCATTAACATTATCATAGAACTTCATTCATTAGTCATTCATGAGTATGTGTGAATATGTGAGAATAGCCTTTCACATATAGCTTCATCATTCATACAATTGCCTTCTAAACATGATCATAACTCATTCATAAGGAACACACATATAATTCTCATTATATTCATACATTAATCATTCATTCATTCATGGGTGTCAAATTGAGAAATAACCTTTTCAAGAATAACACATTTACATTTAATAAATGATCATCATTCTATCATTGAACTCACATGCATATCCTTAACATCACATTCATATATACCACATCATAATAATGCTTCAATTACTCACACTATGCCTTCAAGGCCATGATCACAATGTACATAGTAAGTAAACACCTCCAGCTTTCAAGTGGATCAATAGCTCAATCACAATTCTACTTCAACATGTAAATTAGGTCAACTTGTCATTTCAAGGCCATGATCATAAGTCACCAACAAACCTTTAACTAATACAATTAGGCATGAATAGTGATTTAATTCAACAATCTAAATCAAGTTAGGTATAATCCATCAACATTCATTCATGATCATCAAACCCACTTCATAAGGCACAATTTAGGAATTGAGAGAATTCATGGGTTCATAGAGATTTTTTTAATCATAAATCATCAATTAAACATCAATACAATCATAATTTATCATTAGAAACCATTTTAAAACATTTGATGAAAGAACCCATGAGATTGAGTAAACCCCAGATTTTTCATGCTTTGAAATCACATTTGAATTGGCTCCTTGAATGGAAAATTAGACAAGGATCAAGACTATCATACCTTGCTATTGATTCCCCATGAAAATTGAAGAAGAAACACCTTGAATTCCCCAACCCTATCTTGAACTTGACCTTGATCTGCAATGGATTTCTAGAGAGAAGATATTTGGAGAGGGAGTGGTTTTGATTTGGGGAATTTGAAGAATGAAATCTAAAATAGGGTTTTAATGTTTTAATACTCTTAAAATATCATAATAACCCTAAAATAACCAACTACACACTAAAAATAATTAATTAGCTAATTACCAAAGAGCCCCTTACTTGGCCGAACAAACCTGCAGATTGCAGGTCCAATTCACGACCACCCATCCACGGATCGTGGATGGGTTGACGGCTCCGTGCTGTCCCTCCGTGGATAGGTTCAGAGAGGTGCATTTGGGGGTCATGACCTACGGATGTCATCCATGGGGCGTGGATGGACCTACGGGGCGTGAACCTCATCAGTATGTCACCCCATTTAGGGCAACCTCATGGTTTCCTTAGGGTCTTGGGGTCTAGACTTAGGGTCCTCCTCAAGGACCCTTAAGGTGGTCCTTGGGGAGTCGTACCTTGACGTCTAACCCCTAAACACCTCAACCATGGCTTGGGACAACATTAAACCACTTAAAAACTCAAGACAAACACAAACACACACACGTTAGACTCTAGTTTCACTAGTTCATTTTTAGGGTCGTTACATCTCCTTCCCCAAGCGTTTGCATGCTGCACGCTCACCTTCCCCATGCCTCTTTTGACCTCTCCCATCAAGTTCACCCATGTACCGTCGAAAAACAATAACATCCGGCGGTTTCTTGGTTTATGTCTCCTCCATCACCCGTTTTCTGATGAAAAGAGACACCCTACGCTGCCTATACCTTATCACAACGGCTCCAAAATCTGAAAAGGTGATGTTGATTTGATCTGTAGCAGTAGCTCTCTATTTTCTAGTGAGTATTTTGATTTTCGAATTCAGATTTTTGAGTCCGATTATCACCTATAAAGGATGGAGATTTCCCATCCGAAAAATCACCAACAACGATCGAGAAAAATAGATAGAACAACATCGAATAATTGATTGAGAATCACAAAATAGCTCTGCTTATTTTTCTTTTACTTCTCCGCTTTTCGTTTGGCTTTGAGTTGAGTAAGTTTGAAGTTGGAATCTCTTGACGTCAAAGCTCTTGTTTGCTCCCCAACGAGAGGTAAACTCTTTTTCAATCTTCATCCAAATTTTGTCAATGATTTATATGTTTTAGCTATGGTATGAATTTATGCTCTGTTTTCTTTTGGCATATTTTGGTCAACTTCATATATCGTTAGTGTTGTTATCGTGATCAAGAAATATGTATCTGACTTAGGATGATAACATTTCAATCCGTTCTTTCTTACTTGTTTAAGATGTACTTCCTTTGGTTGTCTCGTCTTAAATTTCTATCCAGTTCTTGCTCGAGTTTGGTTGTTTAATCTTTATCTAATTCCCTTCTCGCTCGAGTTTAGTTGTCTAGTTTTAAATGCTTTGATATAGGCAGGACAACACTTGATTTATTTAGTACTGATAGCAATTGTTTTGAGTCAAATTTGGCTTTGGACCAAAGTACCAACCAGTAGTCTTGTTGAAGTTTTTTTTATTTCGTGAAAGTTAGTGATCTAGTCGACTGTTTGCCTTAACACAAGCATGAAAGTAGTATTTCCTTTTCCAGCATGCCTTGAAACTATTTGTGGTCGTGTTTTCTCTAGATGTTTGTTTCCAGTGTGTTTGAAAGCTATTGGATTCCTGTTACTAACTCGTTTTCCTGCGATGAACTGTTGTCCTTGTCTAGAACACTTTGGTGATATGTGATGGGCAGATCTTGACATGAATGTTGCATTTTAATTTGGATCAGCAAATTATATTGCTTTCAATTTAATTTAGCCTGATTATTAATGTTGAGTTGTCGCTTCGTTTAGATAGCCTTTCCTTCCATAAATCGCTGAATTTTGTTAGGCTTGGTTTTCCAATAGTTCGTATGTGCCCAATTCTTTGGAAATATTATCTTTGGGGGAAGCTTGACTCATAAACTTTTGCTCTAGAAGCATGAGTATGTGGTATATATATGATTGATAAGTCACTGTTTGAAGTATGTTGGTACTATGCCATCAGTATTTGAAGTTAGCTGTTTATTGGTTGCCAAAGCAGATTTATGGTGCTTTTATTTTTCCTCACGACAAAAGTTGATAATATATATATTTTCTTTCTACATGAATATAAGTGCACATAAAATATGGAGAAAGAAGGAAAAGATCATTATAAACTTTGTCAAGTCCCCGCCAAGTTTGTAGCTTTTTAGGTTTCATAGCTTAATCTTTTTGTATTAGAATTATAAGTAAACAAAATCAATGGGGCAGGGAAATGGTAATCAATTTGTGAGGTTGAATATGACCAAGATACTGACAAACATTTTTCCTTGAAACTTATGCTTTTTACCAATATATATATATATATTCTCATGTTTGACTTCTCAATTAATAAATCCTAATTCTTTTTTTTATGTTTCATGTACAACCGGAGGGCTGAAGTTTCTACTTTGGAACTCGTTATTGGCCTAAGATATTAGGCCAACAACAATTAGGATTATCGCGATGCTTGGAGTCTCACAAATTAGGAGTCCAATGTTTTCTTAGCCTTCCCTTCGTTGTCCTACTTATGTTGTTTTGATATGTTGGCTAACCTTTACTTACAAGTTTTTGATATATTGTTTGTCTTTTATTTGAAGTTTATTTAATGTGAGCTAATAATATTTGTTTATGAATTTAGTTGAAACACTTTTAGAACAAATGATACAAAAATATTTTCTTAAAAATGGGTTAACATTTTTATTTATAACATTCTTTCATGCCCTTTTAAGTTGAAAATAAGGGCTTATAGTTTAAAAGTTTTCCAAATGAAGTTTCAGAAAGGGCTAAGATAATATTTATATAGGCTTAATTCATTGCTTAGACCTCCAAATGAATTTGGGACTAGTTTAAAGGCTAGAATAATTACCTTTAGAAATAACTTATGGCTAAGATATTTACCCTTAGACATATATATTTTTTAAGAAAATGAGTAGGAAAGTAAAGGTTATATATTTAACAAAAAATAAATATAACTATAGAATAAAGTCCCAATAGTTAGGCCTATTTTATAATCTTTAGATCAACCTCTTTAAAATAAATTATTTTTATTATATCTTTATTTTTTAATCAAATGTTTCTAAAATACTTAATTTCTTAACATGATTATTTCAAAGATTTTAGATATGTCAACAGGTTCAAAACAAAATATAAGGTACATACATATATATGGCATACACATAAAGGTATAAACTCTACCTAACCTATTATTTTTATCTACTATCCCTTTACAAATTTTATTTATTCCTACACTTTATACATATTATTTTACTAAATATAATCTATCATCAATTCGTTTATACATGTAAACAAAATAATAAATGTTCATATGTTTTAAGCAATTTACATATACTTTATAATAAATCTAGCTAAAATCACAAACTCTATCTAATATTTTAACATTTAGTATAATTGTTTTTAGGAAACTCTATTTTATGTATTTTCATCCAAATTGCATATCACATATTACTACATATTTACACTTGACTACTATCTTATTTTATTTTCTTTCACGTTTTTAATAAAACGACATATTTCATAAATTCAACATCTATATATTTTTTTAGGGTAACTTCACTATGATACATTTATATTTTCCAACATATAAAAATCAACATACTTTTAAGTACATTTATTTATTTGTTTTACTATATGATAAACATACTACTATTAGTTTATTTTATAGATATATATACGTAATACCTTATATTTTACTCTTTTCTTAAACTAACGAGATTTAATTATCATTGATTTTTTAAAGAAAATAAATAAACAAGTTTTCCTAATTTTATTTTCCTAAATTGAGTTTAAGGACTATCTTTGGATAGGCTCTGAGGGATGCTTAACACCTTCCCCTCGAGTAACTAAGACCCTTACTCAGAATCTCACTGGTTTTGCAAATCTAAACAGAATTTACATTTACATAAAAAATGGTTTTCCTAATATTTTCCTTAAAATTTAGGTGGCGACAATAAAACAAAAACAAAACAATTTTTTCCAAAAATTAGAGTGGCAGCCATATTATGTTGTGAACTGTTTCGGCCTAGTTCGAAATAGGGTGTGGCAGCTTGGCGAGGAACGGCGCCTCGAGGCACGGGGGGAGGGGGAGGGGGGAGGGAGGGGATCGAGGAACAAGGGGTGGGGGGGCTTGACGTACGATGCCTCGCGGCGCCGGAGGGGGCGGGTTGGTTTTATTTGATTTCCTTTAATCTTTGACATCTATCTAAAATTAACTTATATTAAATATTAGACATTGAAATTAAATTTGAAATCAAATTCAAAGGAGAGACATTGAAAATAAAATAAATAGAAAAACAAGAGAAAACAATGAAAGAAGGTAACAAAATGAAAACAATATAACATGTGGGGAAAAGGCACTAGTACCCTCCTAGACTATGATCGAAATCCCAGAGACACACCGTAATTAAACTAAGGTCCTATTACCCCCCTAACTTATTATTTTTGTATTTTTGTACGCACGGGGCACGTGGGGTGGGGGTGGGGGGTCGGGGCAAGTTGCCTCGGGGAACGTCGCCTCGGGGAACGGGGCACTGGGGGTTGGGGGGCTAAAGGCACGACGCCTCGGGGCGCATATGTGTGTGCGTGAGGGAGGAAGGGCTTGAGGAATGGCGCCTTGGGGAATAAGAGGTTTGGGGGAGTCCTCGACGCACGAAGGGGTTGGGGGCCTCATGGCACGGAGCATTGGGGCTCAGGGGGAAGGGGGAAGGGGGCCTCGAGGTACGACACCTCTGGTCTCGGGGCCTCGAGGCACGATGCCTCAGGGAATGGGGTTCCTCGAGGCACGATGCCTCAGGTAACGGGGTTCCTTGAGTCACGATGTCTCGGGGTTTGGGGTGTCGTACGGTGGGGGACCTCGAGGCACAAATGAAGTATGTAACTAAAGTCTATATAAATCATTAGATATATTGATTGTTATTTCTATTGAACTCTCAATGTTTTCTTGTGATTTGGTGTTTAGGTCCTCCTTGGTGAATTGCTCCATAAGTCCATGTGTAATATGGTATAGAAGTTGGTCTAAATGGAATTTAAAAGATATTGAAGCTTGGAGAAGCGAAAACGGCGAATGATGGGTGACAATAATGTGTTTAGAAGATCATATGCGTTCTGCCCAAACGCACACGCAGGTGTACGTGGTCATGCAAGTATTAATGTAGCTCTTTTTAATAGTCGAGTATCATACCCACAAGACTATATCGTATTCAATTCTTCCAACAATTAAAATTCAGAGCAAGTGTTATTAATAATAAATGGTTTTGAATGCATAAATACTTCGGTAAACTACTATGATTCAATTTCAATTGGTTTTCAAACAATGACTTGAGGAATTCTAGGGCTGACTGCTATATTAATGCAAATAATCTCATTTAATATCGTCAATCGATTATCGAATCACAGTCTCCCATCCACTAATCACCTACGGTAATTGACAGCCTAACTATCATTGAGTAGGGACAAATTGAAATGATTACGGAGCATTACGTTTTCACCATGTCTATTAATAGAGCAAGGAACTTATATAGCCCATGAATCTGGTACCCTAGAGCACCCAAAAAAAAATTCTTAAAAAAATTAACGAGAACCTCCGTAATGAGTTGGGGAACCACCACGTATACTCGCACTATTTTTTTAATGTCTATTTCTGCATTTACAAGCCCTTATTAGAAATTATCCAAACTCCTAAATTTTTCGTGTGTTATTTATCCCATTGACCTGGCTCCCCGGAGCACCAGCATATTTTTCTCAAAAATCTTTACGAGGACCTCCGTAATGAATTGGGGAACCACCACGTATACTCACACCATTTTTAACGGATATATTCGCATTTAGAGGTCCTTTTGTAAGAATTACCCAAAATCCTCGATTTTTCGTGTGTTATATAGCCAATGGATCTTGCACCCCGTAGCACCCAAATTTTTTTTCTCAAAAACCTTTATGAAGACCTCCGTAATGAGTTAGGAACCACCACGTATACTCACGCCATCTTTTTAATACATATTTCCGCATTTACAGGTCACTTTTTTGGGAATTACCCAAAATCCTTGATTTTTCATGTGTTACCATGGATCTGGCACCCTCGAGCACCTAAATATTTTTTCTCAAAAAAAATTTACGAGGACCTCCGTAATGAGTTGGGAAATTACCCAAAATCCTTGATTTTTCAGGTGTTACCATGGATCTGGCTCCCCTGAGGACCTAAATATGTTTTCTCAAAAAAACTTAATGAGGACCTCCGTAATGAGTTGGGGAACCACCACGTATACCCACACCATTTTTAACGCCTATTTCAGCATTTACAATCCCTTTTTAGGATTTCTCCCAAATTTCTCTATTTTACGTGTGATATAGCCTATGGATATGGCGCATGGGAGCACCCACATTTTTTTTATATAAAAAATTTATAAGGACCTCCATAATGAGTTGGGAAACCAACACGTATACTCACACCCATTTTTTAACCCCTATTTCTGCATATACATGCCCTTTTTAGGAATTATCCAATATCTTCAATTTTTGTGTGTTATAGCCCATGGATCTGACACCCCAGAGCACCATAAATATTTTTCTCAAAAAACTTTATGAGGACCTCCATAATGAGTTGGGGAATCACCACGTTTACCCAAATCATTTTAATGCCTATTTCTGCATTTACAGACCTTTTCTTTTAGGAACTTCCCATATTTTTTTATTTTTCGTGTGTTATAGCCTATGGATATGGCGCTCGGGAGCACCCAAATCTTTTTCTATAAAAAAATTATAAGGACATCTATAATGAGTTGGGAAACCAGCATATATACTCACACCTATTTTTTAACGCCTATTTCTGCATATACAGACCCGTTTTATGAATTATCCAATATCCTCAATTTTTGTGTGTTATAGCTCATGGACCTCACACCCCGGAGAACCATAAATAATTTTCTCAAAAAAATTTATGAGGACTTCTGTAATGAGTTAAGGAACCACCAGCTATACTTACACTTTTTAATACCTGTTTCCGCATTTACAAGCCATTTTTTAGGAATTACTCAAATTCCTTGATTTTTTGTGTGTTAGCCCATGGATCTAACACCCTGTAGCACCTAAAACTTTTCTTTCAAACAACTTTATGAGGATATCTGTAATGAGTTGGGGAACCACCACTTATACTTACATCATATTTAACACCTATTTCTACATTTACACACCCTTTTTTAGAAATTACCCAAAATCCTCAATTTTCGTGTGTTATGGCAAATGGATTCAGTGCCCCAGAGCACCCAAATTGTTTTCTAGTAAAACTTAATGAGGACCTCTATAATGAGTTGAGCAATCACCATGTATACTCACAATATTTTTTTAACTCATATTTCAGGATTTAGAGGCTCTTTTGTAGGAATTATCCAAATTTCTCGATTTTTCATTTGTTATAGCCTATGGATCTGGCACCCCAAAGTACCTAATTTTTCTAAAAAAACTTTATTAGGACATCCGTAATGAGTTGGGGAACCAACACGTATACTCACACCAATTTTTAACGTCTATTTTCGAATTTATAGACCCTTTTTTAGTAATTACCCAAAATACTCAATTTTTCTCATGTTATACCCCATGGCTCTAGCACCTCGGAGCACCCAAATTCTTTTTCTCAAAAAACTTAAGTGGATCTCCGTAATGTGTTGGGGAACCACCACGTATACTCACACTATTTTTAACACCTATTTCCGCATTTAAAGGCCTTTTTTTGGAATTACCCAAATTTCTCGTTTGTTCTTGTGCTATAGCCCATGGATCTGGCGCCCTGGAGCACCAAATTTATTTTTCTCAAAAAAACTTTATGAGGACCTCCTTAATGAGTTGGGGAACGACTGGGCATACTCACACAATTTTTTAACGCCTATTTTCGTATTTACAGGGCCTATCTTTAGGATTTACCCAAAATCCTCGATTTTTCGTGTGTTATAACCCATGGATCTGGCACCCCAGAGCATCCAATTTTTTTTTCTCAAAAAACTTTATGAGGACCTCTGTAATGAGTTGCAGAACCACCATGTATACTCACTCTATTTTTAACATTGATTTCCGCATTTACATGCCATTTTTAGGAATTACCCAAAATCTTTGATTTTTCGTGTGTTATAGCCCATTGATCTGGCGCCCAAGAGCACTTAAAACTTTTTTCTCGAAATTTTTATGAGGAACGCCGAAATGAGTCGGTGAGCCACCACGTGTACTCACACCATTTTAATTCCAAATTCTGCATTTAAAGTCTCCTTTTTAGAAATTACCCAAAATCCTCAATTTTTCGTCTGTTATAGCCCGTGGATCTGGCACCCCAAACAACCTAAAATATTTTTCTCAAAATAGTTTATGATGACCTCCGTAATGAGTTTGGAAACCACCACGCATACTCACACCATTTTTAACGCATATTTCCACATTTACAAGACCTTTTTTAGGAACTAAGAAAAATCCTTGATTTTCTATGTGTTATAGCCCATGGATCAGGCGTCGCGGATCACCCAATTATTTTCTCAAAAAATTTATGAGGACCTCCGCAATGAGTTGGGGAACCACCACGTATACTCACACCATTTTTAACGTCTGTTTCCGCATTTACAGACCTCTTTTTAGGAATTATCCAATTTTTTGACCTATCATGTGTTATAGCGCATGGATATGGCACCCTAGACACCCTAAATTTTTCTCTCAAAATATTTTATGAGGACCTCCATAATGAGTTGGGAAACCACCACGTATATTCACATCATTTTTAACGCCTATTTCAACATTACAGGCTCTTTTTTAGGAATTACCCAAAATCCTCAATTTTTCGTGAGTTATTGCCCATGGATCTAGCACCCTAGAGCACCCAATTTTTTTCTTAAAAAAACCTTATGAAGATCTCTGTAATGAGTTGGGGAACCACCACGTATGCTCGCACAATTTTTAAAGCAAATTTCTGCATTTACAGGTGTTTTTTTAGTAATTATCCAAATATCCTTGTGTGCTATAACCCATGGAACTGCCACATCAGAGCACCCAAAATTTTGTTTTCAATAAACTTTTTAAGGACCTCCATAATCAGTTGAGGAACCACCACGTATACTCACACCATTTTGAATACCAATTTTCACATTTACAGGCCCTTTTTGGAATTACCCAAAATCCTCAATTTTTCGTATGATATAGTTCATGGATCTAGCACACCGAAGCACCCAAAATTTTTTTCTCAAAAAACTTTATGATTACCTATGTAATGAGTTGGGGAACCACCACGAATACTGACACCATTTTTTAAATGTCTATTTCCGCATTTACATGTCATTTTTTAGGAATTACCCAAATTCTTGATTTTTCGTGTGTTATAGCCTATGGATCTAGCTTCCGGAGCATCCAATATTTTTTTCTTAAAAAACTTTATGAGAACCTTCGTAATAAGTTGTGGAATAACCGCGTATACTCATACCATTTATAACCCCTATTTCCGCATTTAGAGGTCCTATTTTAAGAAATACCCAAATTTCTCAATTTTTCGTGTGCTATAGCCTATGGATCTGGTGCTGCGGAGCTCCAAATTTTTTTTCTAGTAAAACTTTATAAGGACTTCCGTAATGAGTTGGGGAACCACCATGTATAATCACACCATTTTTAAACTCCTATTTATGCATTTACAAGCCTTTTTTTAGAAATTACCCAAAATCCTAGATTTTTCATGTGTTATAGCCCATATATCTGGCACCCCAGAGCACACCCAAATTTTTTTTCAAAAAACTTTATGAGGACCTCCGTAATGAGTTAGGAAACCACCGCGTATTCTCACTCCATTTTTAACGCATATTTTCGAATTTACATGCCATTTTTTAGGAATTACCCAAAAATCCTCGATTTTTTGTGTGTTATATATAGCCCATGGATTTGGCACCCCAGAGCACCCAAAATATATTTCTCAAAAAACTTTATAACGACCTCCTTAGTGAGTTGGGGAACCACCATGTATACTCACACCATTTTTAATGCATATTTCCACATTTACAGCCCCTTTTTTAAGAATTACCCACAATCCTTGATTTTTCGTGTGTTACATGGATCTGGCGACCCGGAGCACCTAATTTTTTTTGTCAAAAATCTTTATGAGGAACTCCGTAATGAGTCTGGGAACCACTACTACACTCACACCATTCTTTTAACACATATTTCTGCATTTACAAGCCTTTTTTAGGAATTACCCAAAATCTTTGAATTTTTTGTCTATAACCCATAGATCTAGTCCCCCGGAGCACTCGTAATAATTTTCTCAAAAATCTTTATGAGGACCTCTGTAATGAGTTGGGGAACCACCACGTATGCTCACACTATTTTCTTAACTCTTATTTTGCATTTACATGCCTTTTTAAGAATTATCCAAAATACTCTATTTTCATGTGTTATTGCTTATGGAGTTGGCTCTCCATAGCACTCAATTTGTTTTGTCAAAAATCTTTATGTGGACCTCCGTATTGAGTTTGGAAACCCCTACGTATAATCACACCATTCTTTTAAAGCCTATTTTAGCATTTACAGGCCCATATTTAGGAATTATTCAAATTCTTCAATTTTTTGTGTGTTATAGCCTATAAGTTTGGCACTTGAAGCACACAAATTATTTTTCTAAAAAATTGTATGAGGGCTTCCGTATTTAGTTGGGGAACTACCACATATACTCACACCATTTTTAAGGCCTAGTTCCGCATTGACATGCCCTTTTTAGGAATTACCCACAATCCTTGATTTTTCTTGCGTTATAGCCCATGGATTTGGCACCTCGGAGTACCTAAAGTTTTGTCATGCCCCTTGCCTACACCTTGGACATGGCAGACACTCGAGAACCATTACTGGTCCCCAAGCGAACAATTGGCCTGACTCAATACTCTGCGGAAGACTTACTCAACATTAGATGAACTTAAAAGTAAAGTTTTCTCAAAAGTCTCAAAATAATTAACCCAAAATATTTAAATACATTCAATTGGCCAAAAGAGGTAACTCAACTCTTGAACATTAGCAATTGAAAGTGAAACAGACTTCTCAAAATACTATTGTCTATCTATGAAGCCTCTAACAACTATTATGGAAGTCGGGACAAGACCCACGACATTCTAATACAACTGAAAGTAAATGTAGAACCCTCCGAAGCAAAGAGGCTCACCAAAGCAACCCTGGAACTGCAATTGGTATCAACGAAATGTCTGTTGATAACCCTGCTTACCTTTATTTGCATCATGAAAAATGCAGGCCAAAGGACATCAATACATAGAATGTACGAGCATGCAAGGGGAACTCTGAAACACAGACATAAGCTTGAACTGATAAAAAGGAAAAACATGCTCACCTCATCTCAAGTCAACTCAACTCAACTCAACTCAAGGATACTCAAGGGTACTCAAAGATACTTTAACTTAGAAATACTCAACTCAGTTCAATATAAAAGCAACAATAAAGATGCATTATTGATGAGTCCATGATTTGTACTCATTTAGGGCTTTATTTTAATAGATTTAGTGTCTTTAAATACATATTTTGTGCCAATAACTGATATAAATCCTTGAATTTCAGGTATTTGGATTGAGGCACAAAGCATAGACACTAATAAGCAAAAAGGAACAAGGCAACTGGCAGAACAAAGAAAAGAAGCATGATGATCGCCTAAACCATTGGGCGAGTCACCGAATGGCTTTGACCTCGCCTAATGTTCCAATGTGCCAAGCCCTAAAGGAGAAAATCAAGTCGGTGATAGAAGAGAGCAGTCGTCAAGTCGCCGAACGGTTCCGCGATGCAGTACTTCATCGCCCAAAGTTACAGAAGCTGAATTTACTGAAGGCCAATGTAGAAAGATGATGAACCAGACCAAAGGGCGGATCGCCAAGTGGATTGGAGATCCCGACTAACTGAGTCGACTGGACCTTCGTAGCACACTTTTTTGACAACTATAAATACTTGTTTGAATTTTTAGTTTACAATACAATCAGTTTATGCAATTTTTAGAATACCAAGTTTATTATTCAGTTTTAGAAGTTAGAACTGTTTTTGGAGACATTTTTCCTTAGCTTTGAAGATTTCCATTTCTAAGAAATTGGAAGTGGGTGTTGAAGATTTTTTATCTTAGACATTTGTAAAGATAATATTAATTGTACCCAGTTGATGGAAACACATTTCGACATCGATTTCTATCTTTTTACTATGTCTAGCTAAAACCCCAATTCTTGGGGTGTGATTATGTGATTATGGGTTGATTTAACTGCTGGGTATTGTTAGTTAATAGTTTATTTGTTGTTTAAAGGTGTATTCAGTCAGTAATTGTGGTTGAATTTAATGGGGTTGTAGTTGCAAATACAATCTTAACTTCGTGTTTTTGGCTTGCGAGAGAGAGAGGTTTTTAAACCAAAATTACTGATTCGATGGTCTGTGGGTATTGGGTTGTCATGGGTTCAGCTCAAGAGAGTGAACCCTAAACCCTTTTCCACACATTTAGCGAGAGAGAGTGAATGGACTAAAGCGAAGGTTGTGCTTCATTGCCGCTTATTTGTGTTCGAGAGAAACCAATTTGATTTGGGGTAAATTGTTCGAGAGAAAGTTTACCCTCACTATAGTCTAACTTATTCACTGATTTGCAGCGGTTTACTATTAATTTTAATTACCTGGTTGTTTACCTTAGCGCATAATCCTATCACATCCCAAGAATCCCGTCTCCATATTCGTATTTCTGTACTACTTACTGTTTCTAGTTGCTAGTTGACTACAAACCCTTTTTTGATAGTTGACACTTGTGTCACCCTTAATTTAAACTATGCTTTATTTTGTAAATATTTTTAGCTATGATTGGCTAGAGCATTTTTATGCTTTTCTATTGATTCTTGAATATCAACCGCTCCCTTGGGACTCGACCCCAACTCACTAGTTGGGTTATATATTACTACTCACGATCGTTGGCACTTAGTATTGGATGAAGTGTCCTGATACGTGAAATTAAAATGGCGTCGCTGCCGGGGAGTGGTGTTACTTAAGAATTTTTAGTCAAGTTGAATTTTGTTCCTGTTAGTTATAGTTCTACTTACTTAATTTTTAGTTTTGTTTTGCTTGTTTGTGTTGAAAATAGGAAGTATGAGCGTGAACAGCAGCAATGGCAGCTAAGTAGGCCATCAAGACGACAGCGGAAACCTCAACGAAGTCAACGAGCCTCATGCTAATGACCCCCATCTCATGGGAGGTATTGGTTCCATTCGTTTGCCTCCGGCCGAAGGGAATGCAGTGTTTCAGATCACGAGTACTATGTTGCAACTCTTGCAACTAAATGGGCTTTTCAGTGGTTTGGCTTATGAGGACTCTCAAGAGCATATTAGAAATTTTGTGGATGTATGCGGACCGTTCTCCTTCATGAACATCTCCTAAGAGTCGGTCCGTTTGAGGTTGTTCCTGTTCTCTTTGATGGGAGAGGCATGCAAGTGGCTAGCTGAATTGCCACATGAATCAATCACTTTGTGGGAGGAGTTGGTTACTGCATTTCAAGTGCAATATTTCCCTCCCTCGAAGATGATGACTCTTTGGGATAGCATTCAACGCTTTAAGCGTCTAGAAGGCGAGCCAATTCATGAAACTTGGCTGCGATTCAAGAAGTTGGTGCTTTAATGCCCAACCCATGGCTTGCCTGATAACGTGTTGCTGCAGTATTTTTATTGAAGTCTTGACTCGGTAAATAAGGGTGTTGTTAACCAACTTTCTCCGAGAGGTTTGATGCAACAACCTTATGTGATAGCGGCTCAGCTCTTGGATGGTATGGCTACCATAAACAGGGTGTGGTATACTCGTGAAGATCAGGTCTCCCCTCTCACGTTCAAGTTGACTAAGGAACAGATGGAAAAGGACCAAGAGAAGGACCAGAACATGGCCAAGATCATGACACAACTGGACATTTGGTCTAAAAATGTCATGGGAGCTAGTGCTCGAAGTGTCAATGTCGTGGGTGTTGGGTGTGCTAATCCGAATGAGTCTAAGTGTGAGGCCTTGTATAATGAAGAGGTAAATTTCCTAGCCAACCAAAGTGGTGGTTATCATTCAAACTACCCGAGGCAAGGTGGTAACCAAGGTTGGACTAGGGATAAAGGTTGGAAAGATCGAAATCATGAATGGAAGGATGGGGAGAAGGACAGGTATGTACCTCCCCACGAGCTCCAAAACCAAAGGATTCGAAAGGTGGTAGGTCTGAGGATATTCTCTCTCGTATCCTCAACAAAGTTGAAGGGTCAGACAAGATTTTAAAAGAAATGAAAGAAGATGTATCTACCCTTAGCTAGACCGTCACTTCTCATTCAGTGTCGATCAAGAAGCTGGAGACCCAAATGGGTCATATATCGTCTCATCTCAACCCAAGACAGCAAGGGGGTTTGCCTAGTGATACTATGGCTAACCCAAAGAATGAGGTTTGAAGGTGGACTTGCGTCGTGCCGCGACGTTAACTAAGGTGCTGCTTGGGAGGCAACCCAAGTTTTCTTATTTGTTTTCTTTGTTTGTTTGGAATAATAGTGTGTTGGTTGTGTAGGTTAACGTGTGGAAAGTATTTAGAAAGAGGGAAATTGGTGAGAAAAAGGTCCAGTCGGCGCATCACCGAAAAGGTTGGCGACCCAGACTTAGACCGTCGTTGGACTCAAGACAAATTTAACTTGGAGTATATAAAACTCGGCGAGCCCAAGGAATTATTGGCGAGTCACCGATCTAGTCGGCGACCCTGAAATAGTCTGACGTATGGATCTCCAAATAAATTGGAAGTCCTGTAAAATTCAGCGAGGTAAGTGTCTATTCGGTGCTTCACCGAGCGAATCGGCTAATGTCGTCGAATGGGCGAAAACTTGATGATTTTTAAGGCCAAAAGGTTATACTTTTCAAACTCCTTCACTTTCCCTCTCTTTAAGGCTTCACAAACTCACACCCGCACGTTATTCTCTAAGTGTTTAGTCGTTGATCTGTGCCCGAAATTTGGATTAAATTGCTTCCTAGCAATTCAATCTTATCTTAATCAGCATTAAAGATTGGTTTTCCAAACCCTAAGTTTATTTTTGGCATTTTGAACTCTTATGCAAATGATCTTATCGTGTTGTCATGTGTTAGGCCTCTCTGATAGGATTAAAATATTTGAATGCCTATTTTAATTTGAAAATCTTGCCCATATTATTTTGAATGTTGAAATCCCGTAATTTGGTGAACTGCAATATATTTAATCTTGTGGGGTTGTGCTAGCATATCAGTGGGTTTAGTTGGGTGACACCTAAGTAGCCCGTATTTGTGCCGAACGACATAAGTTTCCCAATGATAGAACGAGTGACGTCAGTCTTAATGGCAAAAGTCATCAATTGGCCAAATTTGGAAAAACCGGGAGAAGTTTGAGTATCCCGGGGAAATGGGTGTTATGGGTCTTCCTTTAATTTAACTAGTGCATGCTTTGATTTTGTTTTCGGGAGTTATGGGGTTGAATTCTAGAAGTTGGGTTGAAAATAGGCACGTTGGGTCGTTTGGTGAGCTGGGTCGAGCTCGCCGAACTACTCGGCGGTTCGCCTAATGTCCCCATCTCGCCTTTAATTTCATGCTATACTTGTTTTATGATTCTGTAACTTTCGGTGAGAAGCCTGAGGTCGCCTAAGGCACTCGGCAACTCACTGAAAGACTTCTTGATTGCCCTTTGTCTGCACCCCTGAGCCATTTTTGCACTGTAACTTTTGGCGAACTAGCCTTTGCTCGTTGAAAGTTGTCGCCGATTCGCCGAAAGGGCCTTCCCATCACCGACTTGCCAAGAATTTTTAGTCAGTCCTTTAGGCAAGCCCGATCTAGCTCGCCAAAGCAATTTGGTGACTCACCGACCGGTTCAGCGAGTCTGTCTGCAACTGATTTTCTATGCTTTTGTTTTAATATTTTCTAACTTTGTCTCGATGCTTTGTAGACATGGCTAGACCAAAAGCCACTGGGAGAAACATGCTACCTCGAAAGATAAGAGCATGGAATTTCAAAATAATAGAAGGGAGGTCAAATCCTCCCAAGAAGGGAAAGCAAGAACCTCCACCTAGGGACAAAGGCAAGGGAAAGAGGCCCATTTCTGACAAGAAGACTACTCCTCGAGGCCCCTCTATTCCTTCATGGGCCCGGGGATTCTATGCAGTTGTGTGAAACCTTTTGGCGGATACACCTGTGGAAGCTCCTCGTGGGTCTGGTACTACTGCTCTTCCTGAGGTGACCCTAGGCACTGATACCCAAGTCCAGACTAATGCACCGGGCACTGATGCCTAGACAGACAGAGCGACTGAGTAGACATGATCCCTTCTCTAGCTCCCTCTCTATTTTTATTTATTTTGACTTTTGGATAATTTTGTTTGCATTTAAGGACAAATGCCTTTATTTGTGGTGGGGTGAGGCCCATCTTTTGAGTGACTTGTTGAGAGTATTGATGTTTTGTTTATCCATTTAGGTTTTGAGCTGAATTTGTGTTTTACACTGCTTTTTGTGGAAGGTTAGAGCTTGTATCTTCGTGTTTGTAATTGCAAACTCTGTGTTTATAATTGCAAATGATTTTTGACCCTTCCGAAAAAAATTTGCCACCTCTTGTTTGTGTCGAATATGGTTGTTCTCTTGCAAATTTGAGGATCGGTTTTGATCAATACCGATGACTCGAATATAGCTTATAATCGAACAAAAATGAATGTGCGGCTACGACGAGGCCAATTGAAGTTGTATAGACAATATGCGAACTCTTTGCATCTCGTTGTGACTAGCCAAGTATTGAATTGAGTCTCTTATGCTGAACATTGCACACTAGCGAAAGTGTGGAGTCTTGCTTGACATTGGTGTCAATTCCTTGTGTGATGAGCTTACCGTGAACCATGTGTGATGACACCTAGAATTTGCTCTGTTGGTCCGGTTGACTAAGTGATGAAATTTCTTGAGATGATCTTAGGCAACCTTAAAAAGTGTGAACCAATTTGACATTATACCTCTTTTATGGCTTACCTTGTGAGTATGTGAACCTCTTTTGAGCACCCTTTGAGCCTTAACCTTTTCTTGGAAGAAACTTGATAACATTGTGACCTTTCATCGATCCATTACCCATAATCCTCATGATTTGTGGTTTGAATAGCCAACTTAGGCCAAAAGCCTAAGTTGGGGATGTGGTGAAAAGAGAAGATAAATCAAGAAAATGCAAAGAAGTCCCTTTTGCCCATGTTTTGAGAAAAATGAAACCCTCCATATAAAAAAAAAAAGAGAGAAAAAGAAGAAAAAAATAAAAAATAAAAAGAAAAAGTTGTGGAATAAAGTTGTAAAAATACAAAGAAAATGGGGTTTCCAACGGTCCATAGAAGATGAATAAGAGGTGATTTTTTAGCTTGAATGAAAATGAAGAAGAAAAGGAAAGAAGGTGTTGTTCACATCACATTTAATGAGGATCTTAGCCTATAAGCCTAAATGACCATACATTTACACTTAGCCCCAGTACAAGCCTTGAAAAGACCTTTTTGATCTTGAATGTGTTGAAACAAAAGTCGATTGGAAAATAAGGGCAAACTTATGGGTGAAATCATGCATTGTGTTTATGTTTGTGAGTGTGAGTGTTGATCTTGATTCCGGAACTTTAAATGATTGAATCATTGTGTGTGAATATGGAATCATTCTTTGTGTAAGGGTATTTGAATACCTTTGTTGAGCTTGAACTTGCATTTGAAACAAATATAGTGAGCTTGAAATTCTTTAGTAATGGTGAGTCACAACTTGAATCTTTTAGTGCACAATTGATCCTTGCATGAGTAAGTTGAGTCTTTTTGTGTGCATTCATGATTGAGTCTTGTGTAGCATTGTTTGAGACATCCTTGTTGAACTGCTGAACTTGAATTTTACTTGAGAACAAACAAAAGTTTAAGTTGGGGGTGTTGATGAGTCCATGATTTGGACTCATTTAGGGCTTTATTTTAATAGATTTAGTGTTCTTAAATGCATATTTTGTGCTAATAACTGATATAAATCCTTAAATTTCAAGCATTTGGATTGAGTTACAAAGAATGGACACTAATAAGAAAAAAGAAACAAGGCAGCTGAAAGAACGAAGAAAAGAAGGTCTGAGGATCGCCTAAACCATTGGGAGAGTCGCCGAATGGCCTTGACCTCACCTAATGTTTCAATGTGCCAAGCCCCGAAGGAGAAAATCAAGTCGGCGATAGAAGAGAGCAGTCGGCAAGTCGCCGAACGGTTCCGCGATGCAGTACTTCATCGCCTAAAGTTACAGAAGTTGAATTTGCTAAAGGTCAATGCAGAAAGACGATGAACCAGACCAAAGGGCGGATCGCCAAGTGGATCGGTGATCCCGACTAACTGCGCCGACTGGACCTTCGCAACACACTTTTTGACAACTATAACTACTTGTTTGAATTTTTAGTTTACTATGCAATCAGTTTATGCAATTTTTAGATTACCAAGTTTATTATTCAGTTTTAGAACTTAGAACTGTTTCTGGAGACATTTTTCCTTAGCTTTGAAGATTTGAAGATTTCCATTTCCAAGAAATTGGAAGTGGGTTTTGAAGATTCTTCATCTTAGACATTTGTAAAGATAATATTAATCGTACCCAGGTGATGAAAACACATTTCGGTATCGATTTCTATCTTTTAACTATGTCTAGCTAAAATCCCAATTCTTGAGGTGTGATTATGTGATTATGGGTTGATTTAAATACTGGTATTGTTAGTTAATAGTTTATTTGTTGTTTAAAGGTGATTTTTGTCAGTAATTGTGGTTGAATTTAATGGGGGTTGTAGTGGCAAATACAATCTTAACTTCGTATTTTTGTCTTGCTCGAGAGAGCGCTTTTAAAACCAAAACTACTGATTCGATGGTCTGTGGTTATTCGGTTTTCGTGGGTTCAGCTCGAGAGAGTGAAACCTAAACCTTTTTCCACACATTCAACTCGAGAGAGTGAATGGACTAAAGCGAAGGTTGTGCTTCATTGCCGCTTATTTGTGTTCGAGAGAAAGTTTACACCCACTATAGTCTAGCTTATTCACTGATTTGCAGCGGTTTACTATTAATTGCAATTACTCGGTTGTTTACCTTAGCCCATAATCCTATCACAGCCCAAGAATCCCATCTCTGTATTCATATTTCCGTATTATTTGTTGTTTCTAGTGGCTAGTTGACTACAAATCCCTTTTTGATATTTGACACTTGTGTCACCCTTAATTTAAACTATGATTTATTTTGTAAATATTTTTAGCTATGATTGACTAGAGAATTTTTATGCTTTTCTATTGATTCTTGAGTACGAACTGCTCCCATGGGACTCGACCCCAACTCACTAGTTGGGTTATATTACTACTCACGATCGTTGGCACTTAGTATTGGATGAAGTGTCCTGATACGTGAAATCAATTATAAAGAAAGCTTTAAGAATAGTAGTAACTCAATGTCTTCAAAAGTACAATAATAACTCTTTTACTCTTATTTGAGAGATTCTCTAATCGACAACCATCACTATGAGCTATGTGATTATACAAAGTCTCGCACGCAGCAAGAATTGTCCTATACCTTGCCGGAATATAAGGCATCCTCAACTAAGTGGATCCACTAAGATATGTTTAAAAGCAATAAGAATTTATCTAAAAAGTATGACCCTTTACCCATGTTAGCATACATGGTTTATGAGGACTTTGAGTTGTCTGAACTCGTCCCCATATCATAGCTCAATACTACTTCCAATAATATAACTCATGCTCATATGTTTAAAAACATTTTCTCATCCTCAAACTTTGAGATTATTACTCAAAAGATTCTCTTAAAAGAGATAGTGCTCAAAAACTCCTCATGAACTCATTTGGAAATCAAAGTTTCCTCTCATTTTTAAATGTAAAACATTTACTCTTGGGAATACTTAGTTCCCGTAAATTCATTTTGGAAAATGAAACTCAACTCTCCTCATCCTCATATTCAAGTTCTCAAGTCTTAAAACAAATTTTAAAATTTTGCAAAAGACTTCTCAAAGTGACTCAAAAGAACTCCCTCAAACTTTACTCTTAACTCTATCTTGAATTTAAAAATGTGAATTCAAGAATTATGATTTGGATATACAGGATTTCTCATTGAGTAGATGTAGTTTGGATAGATAAAATTAGAAAGAGAACAAAGATACATTTTAAAAGAACTTAGACGGAACGAACGACGGAAAATGAAAGGGGGCAGGCGACCCTGGCGTAGGGCACCATCCCCACATCAACTGCAGCCCATTTCTGGCGCACTGCTAGCACAGTGCGCCAGCCTCCCTGGCGCATCAGTGACGCGTCGCGCCACCCTTTCCCCGGAACAATCTGACAAATTTTTCTTCTTGATTTTTGGCCCTAATTCACCTAGAATCGATTGATTTTTTCCAAATTTTCCTAGATTCATATACCCAACACAAGTTAATGAAAACCTACTCACTTTCCACAAGAAAAACCCTCAAACTCATAGCCCTCACCCCAAGAACTCATCAAACTCCAATTTTAAAGATTTAAGGACAAAACCTCAAGAAAAATCATCAATAAACTCAATATACGAAATATTATAAACCAATTCGAATGGGAAACTCATGATTGGCATGAGGGTGAACTAACCCATCACTATGAAAACTTACATACCTCGAAAAAATCAAATTCTTGGCGACAATCCTCAAAGCTCGCAAGAATCTTGGATGCATTAAGCTTTTCTCCCTTTTTCTCCTCTTTGAACTTTGCCCTAACTTTCCAAACGATTTTAGACTTTAGCGTAAACTGATTTTAATTAACTTTGACCCCTAATGTGGGTGGAAATATGTGTCGACTTAGTGGGGTACGGAAAAAAACAAAATACCCCTCCATAATTTAGATGAATTTCCTTAACTAGACAAGCTGAATTCATACGGGCATATCTCCCTCATCCGAACTCGAAATTTAGCAAACTCGATGGCGTTGGACTCAATGATCTTTCATTTGATATCTCATGGACCACCTAACTCATCATGTGTTGAAAGTTATAGTCGTTTGAAGTTGACCAAAAACTCACATATTAAGCATAACTTGAACAAATCTCAAATTGGCTATTTTCAATTTAGTTCTTTCTAAAATTAGCTCTTTCTAGGACAGCGATGTTACAATTTTTTTTCTCAAAAAAAATTATGAGGACCTCCGTAGTGATTTGGGGAACCACCATTTATACTCACACCATTTAATTAACTCTTATTTCCGCATTTATAGTCCCTTTTTGGAAATTACATAAAATCCTCAATTTTTCATGTATTATCATGGATCAGGCGTCTCGGAACACCCAAAAGAATTTTCTCAAAAAAACTTTATGAGGACCTCCTTAATGAGTTGGGGAACCACCACGTATACTCACACCATTTTTAACACCTATTTTCACATTTACAGTCCCTTTTTTAGGAATTTCTCAAATTCTTTGATTTTTCATGTGTTAAAGCCCACGGATCTGGCGCCCCGGTCCATCCAATTTTTTTTTTCTAAAAAACTTTATGAGGACCTCCATAATGAGCTAAGCAACAACTACGTATACTCACATTATTTTTTAAAGCCTATTTCCGTATTTAGAGGCTCTTTTTTAGAAATTACCCAAAATCCTCTATTTTAAGAGTGTTATAGCCCATTCATCTAACACCCCAGAGTACCCAAAGATTTTTTTTAAAAAAAAATTATGAGGACCGCCGCATTGAGTTGGGGAACCACCACATATATTTACACAATTTTTAATGCCTATTTCCACATTTACATGCCTTTTTTTAGGAATTACCTAAAATCCTCAATTTTTCGTGTGTTATAACCTATGGATTTGGTGCCTCAGAGCACCCAAAACTCTTTCCTCAAAAAAATTTATGAGGATCTCCGTAATAAGTTGGGGAACCACCAGATATAGTCACTCCATTTTAACGCCTATTTCTGCATTTACAAGCCCTTTTTTAGGGAATTCCAAAATTTCTTGATTTTTCTTGTGGTATAGCCCATGGATATGGCGCCCTTGAGCACCCATGAGGACCTCCGTAATGAGTTGGAAAACCAACACGTATACTCGCACCACTTTTTCAATGTCTATTTTCGCATTTAATGCCCTCTTTTAGGAATTACCCAAAATTCTTAATTTTTCGTATGCTATAGTGCATGGATCTGGCACCCCACAATACCCAAAATATTTTTCTCAAAAAACTTTATTAGAACATCTATAATGAGTTGCGGAACCACCACATTTACTCACACCCACCAATTTCCACATTTACGGGACTTTTTTTAGGAATTATCCAAATTACTTTATTTTTCGTGTGTTATGCCCATGGATATGGGACCCCGGAGCATCCAAAAAACTTTATGAGAACCTCCGAAATAAGTTGGGGAACCACCATGTTTACTCACACCATTTTTAACACCTATTTCACATTTACGGGCCTTTTGTAGGAACAGCCCAAATTTCTTGAGTTTTCGTGTGTTATAGTCGATGGGTCTGGAATCACAGAGCACCAAAATTTTTTATCTCAAAAACCTTTATGAGGACCTCCGTAATGAGTTGGGGAACCACCACATTTACTCACATCATTTTTTAACACATATTTCCACATTTACATGCCCTTATTTAGGAATTACTCAAATTCCTTGATTCTTCGTATGTATAGTTCATGGAGATGTCACCCTAGAGCACCCAAAAATGTGTTTCTCAAAAAACTTTATGACGACCTCCGTAATGAGTTAGGAAATCGCCATGTTTACTCACACCATTTTTAACACCTATTTGCACATTTACGGGCCCTGTTTTAGGAATTAACCAAATTTCTTGATTTTTCGTACGTTATAGCTTATGGATCTGGCAGCCCGGAGCATCCAAAAATAATTTCTCAAAAAACTTTATGAGGACCTCCGTAATGAGTTGGAGAAATTTTAATGCCTATTTCCGCATTTATAGACCCTTTTTTAGGAATTACTCAAATTCCTTGATTTTTCGTGCGTGATAACCAATGGATCTGGCGCCTAGAAGCACCCAAATTTTTTTCTCAAGAAAGTTTATGACGACCTCCATAATGAGTTGGAGAAGCACCATTATACCCACACCATTTTTAAGGCCTATTTTCACATTTACAGACTTTTTTTTATGAATTACCCAAAATTCTTGATTTTTTTATGTTATATAGCCCATGGATCTGGCATCCCGGTGCACCCAAATTTTTTTTCTCAAAAAACTTTATGAGAACCTCTGTAATGAGTTTGAGAACCACCACTTATACTCACATATTTTTTAACGCCTATTTCCGCATTTTAAGTCCATTTTTAGAAATTATCCAAAATTCTCAATTTTTCATGTGTTACAACCCATAGATTTGGCAATCCGGAGCACCCAAGATTGATTTCTCAAAATACTTTATGAGGACATCCGTAATGATTTGGGAAACCACCACGTATACTCACACAATTTTTTAACGTCTATTTCTGCATTTACGCATCCTTTTTAAGGAATTACCTAAAATTCTCAATTTTTCGTGTGTTAATGGCCCATGGATCTGGCGCCCTGGAGCACTCAAAATATTTTTCTCAAAATACTTTATGTGGACCTCCGTAATGAGTTGGGAAATCATCATGTACACTCACACCATTTTTTAAACAACTATTTCGGCATTTAAAGGCTTTTTTTTAGAAATTACTCAAATTGCTCGATTTTTCGTGTGTTATAACTCATGGATGTGGCGACCTGGAGCACTCAAATTATTTTTCTCAAAAATATTTATACGTACATCTGTAATGAGTTGGAGAACCACCACGTATAGTCACGTCATTTTAACGTCTATTTCCGCATTTACATGCCTTTTTTTAGAAATTACCCAAAATCCTCGATTTTTCATGTGTTATAGCCAATTGATCTGGCACCTCGGAGCACCCAAAAAAAAATTCTCATTAAACTTTATGAGTACTTCTGTAATGAGTTGGGTAACTGACACGTATACTAACACCATTTTTTTACGCATATTTCCACATTTACAAGCCTTTTTTTTTTTAGGAATTACCCAAAATCCACGATTTTTTGTGTGATATAGCCTATGGATTTGGCGTACTGGAGCACTCAAAAAAAAATTCAAAAAACTTTATGAGCTCCCCTATAATGAGTTGGGGAACCACTACGTATACTTACACCATTTTTTTAACGTCTATTTCCATATGTACAGGCCCATTTTTTAGGAATCGCCCAAATTTCTCGATTTTTCGTGTGTATAGCCCATAGATCTAGCATTGATGTGAGGCCAAAATACATATTTTTAATCATTATTTGCCTTACATTTATTATTTATATTTGTCCTTTTTGAGCATGGATTTTATGAATTGTGCTAATAGTGTATTTTATTTGTAGGATTAAATTGATAGAAAAATAAAGAATTTTGGAGCTAAAAAGAATTAAAGATGAAAAATTGAAGAAGGAAATTAAACAGACAGCTTAATGGATTAAATTAAATTTTACATTAATATTTATATATATAAAAGATCGGCAGAAATCAATTCAAATTGAATTGCAATTGGTCTTTCTGCCACGTGTCAAACAACGGAAGACGGCACAGTTCAAGCAGAAAGTGGACTCCTTTAGATTTCGGTTCCTAATTTGTTTTGAACTCCATTATTTTATTCAGGGTTTCCTACATCTATAAATAATTCATAAGAATAATTATTAAGGGGAGGGGATAGAATGTAAAAATTAACTTTTGATTAAGGGTTTCAGTTTTTCTTCTCTTTTATTTATTTTACATCTTTTCTTTGAATGATGTGTTGTAATTGCTCTATGTCTATGTGGAGTTAAACTTCTCGTTCTTGAATCATATTTATTTACAATATGATTGTTTAGTGATTTTGATTCGTCGTGATTTATTTATCATATTAGTTGTTTTTATATTCTTGTGATTACTATTTTGATGCTTGATCACCATTGAAATAAACATATTGTCTGAATTGAATTCAAGAGAGGAATAAGAGGATAGAACGTGAAATATAAGTAGCATGATTTTCTCTTGATAATTAGGGTTAATTTGTATGTAGGATAGGGATATACCTAGAAATCATGCTTGGTCACTATAGAGGAAGAAATCGTAATTCTCGGTACTTGATCCAACCTATCCCCGCTCAACGATGTAGTTAGGTTGTCATTTATCGTAGGCGATTAGAGGTCGGGAGACCATGATCATACATTTAACCCTGTGAATCAATAACTAGATAATTAAATAAGTTGATGAAATTGATGCTAAACATGATTGTTAGTTAAATTATAATCCTAAATCAATTCATTCATTGATTGTGTAAACATCTATCTTTTCTTAGTTAATTGTTTTTTAGTTATTTTATCTTTATTTGTATTTTAGTTAATATATTCATCTTTTGAAATCCTCCTCTTAAATAAATAATTAGAATTAATAGAATTTAGTAAGAATAATTAATTGACAATTCATTTGGGTTCGATAATCCGGTTCTTTTAAGCGCCACTATATTACTTGTGCGACTGTGTACACTTGTGTGTGCAATTGGAACCAACAAGCACCCAATGCACCAAAAGATTTTTCTCAACAAACTTTATGAGGACCTCCGTTATGAGTTGGGGAACCACCACGTGTTCTCACACCATTTTTTTCACGCCTATTTAAGCATTTACAAGCCCTTTTTTAGGAATGACCTAAAATCTTCGATTTTTCGTGTGTTATTGCCCATGGATCACTCCCCTAGAGCACCAAAAAACAATTTTCACAAAAAACATTACAAGGACCTCCATAAATGAGTTGGGTAACAACCACTTATACTCACATCATTTTTAACGTCTATTTCCGCATTTGCATGCCCTCTTTTAGGAATTATCTAAATTTCTCAATTTTTTGTGTGTTATAGCTCATGATTCTGGCACCTCGGAGCACCCAAATTTTTTTCTCAAGAAATTTTATGGGGACCTCCGTAATGAAATGGGGAACCACCACAAATACTCACACCATTTTCTTAACGCCTATTTCCGCATTTACAGTCCTCTTTTTGAAAATAACACAAAATCCTCGATTTTTCTAGTGTTATAGCCAATTTATCTATCACCTCGGAGCACCTAAATTTTTTTATCAAAAAAACTTTATGTGGACCTCCGTAATGAGTTGGGGAACCACCAATTATACTTACACCATTTTTAACCCCTATTTTCGCATTTACAGTTCTTTTATTAGGAATAACCCAAATTCCTCGAATTTTTGCGTGTTATAGCCCATGGATCTTGCTCCCTGGAGAACCCAAAAAAAATTTCTCAAAAAATTTTATGATGACCTCCTTAATGATTTGGGGAACACCCACGTATACTCGCACAATTTTAACGTATGTTTTCGCAATTACAGGCCCTTTTTTTAGTAATTATCCAAAATCCTTGATTTTTCGTGTGATGTATCCCATGGATCTGGCACACCAGAGCACCCAAATTATTTTTCTCAAGAAAATTTATGATGACCTCCGTAATGAGTTGAAATTACCCAAATTCCATTATTTTTTGTGTGTATTAGCACATGGAGCAGACGCCAGGAGCCCCAAAAAAAATTTTCTGAAAAAATAATATGAGTACATCAGTAATGAATTGGGTAACCATCACGCATAGTCTCACAATTTTTTAATGCATATCTTCGCATTTATAGGCCATTTTTTACGAATTATCTAAATTCCTCAGTTATTCGCATAAATTAGCCCATAGATCTGGCGCCTTAGAGCACCGCAAAATATTTTCTAAAAACACTTTATGAGGACCTCCGTAATGAGTTAGGGAACCATCACATGTAATCACAACATTTTTTAACGCATATTTTCGCATTTATAGGCCTTTTTTAGGAATTACCCAAATTTCTCAATTTTTCGTCTATATTAACAAATGGATCTGGCGCCTCAGAGCACCCAAATTTTTTTTTGAAAAAACTTTATGAGGACCTTCATAATGAGTTGGGGAACCATCACGTATACTCACACCACTTTTAATACATATTTCTCATTTACAGACCATTTATTAAGAATTTCCCAAATTCCTCAGTATTTTCGTGTGTATTAGCCCATGGATCTGGTGCCCAAAGCATCCAAGATTATTTTAAAAAAAATATTATGAGGACCTCCGTAATTACTTGGGAAACCATCACGTAGAGTCACACCATTTTTAACGCATATTTCGCATTTATATGCCATTTTTTAGGAATTACCTAAATTCTTTGATTTTTTCCGTGTATTAGTCCATGGATTTGGTCCCTCAGAGCACCCAAAAATATTTTCGGAAAAAACTTTATGAGGACCTCAGTAATGAGTTAAGAAACCATCAAATATACTCATAACATTTTTAATGCATATTTTCACATTTACAAGCCATTTTATAGAAATTACCCAAATTTCGTAGTTTTCTGTGTGTATTAGCCCATTGATCTTGCACCTCGGAGCGCCCAATTTTTTTTTTGAAAACACTTATTGAATTAGGGAACCATTACGCATACTCACACCATTTTTAGCGCATATTTTTGCATTTACAAGCCATTTTTAGGAACTACCCACATTTTTTGATTTTTCGCATGTATTAGCTCATGGATCTAGCGCCTTAGAGCAACCAAAAATGTTTTCTGAAAAAACTTTATGAGGACCTTAGTAATGAGTTAGGTAACCATCATATATACTCACAATATTTTTTTAACATATAGTTTCGCATTTACAGGCCATTTTATAGGAAATACTCCAATTTCTCAATTTTACTTGTGTATTAGCCCATGGATCTGGCGCCTTGGAGAACCAAAAACTTTTCTAAAAAAACTTCCAAGAAGACCTCTAGAATGAGTTAGGGAACCATCACGTATACTCACACCATTTTTAACGCACATTTTGCATTTACATATCATCTTTTAGGAATTACCCTAATTACTGTGGTTTACGTGTGTATTAGCTAACCCATGGATTTGGCGCCCTAGAGCACCTAAAGATTTTTTTTGAAAAAACTTTATGAGGATCTCCGTAATGAATTGGGAAACCATCACATATACTCACACTATTTTAAAGCATATTTTCACATTTATAGGCCATTTTTAGGAATTACCCAAATTCATCGACTTTTCATGTGTATTAGCTCATTGATCTTGCACCCTAGAGCACATGAAGATATTTTTGAAAAAACTTTATGAGGACCTCTGTAATGAGTTAGGGAATCATTACGTATACTCACACCATTTTTTAACGCATATTTTTGCATTTATAGGCCATTTGTAGGAATTACCCAAATTCCTCGATTTTTCGTGTGTATTAGTTCATCGATCTAGCGTCCTGGAGACCCAAAAATCTTGTTTGAAAAAAATTAATAAGGACCTCTGTATGAGTTGGGAACCATCATGTGTACTCACACCATATTTTTATTGCATATTTTCGCATTTATAGGCTTCTTTATAGGAATTTCCAAAATTTCTTGATTTTTCGTATATATTAGGCCATGGATCTGGCGCCTCAGAGTACCCAAAAGTTTTTTGTGAAAAAACTTTATGAGGACTTCTGTAATAAGTTGGGTAACCAAGAAATATAATCACACCATTTTTAACGCATATTTTCGCATTTATAGGCCATTTTTAAGAATTACCCAAATTTCTTGATTTTTCGTGTGTATTAGTTTATGGATATGGCGCCTCGGAACACCCAAAGATTTTTTCTGTAAACACTTTATGAGGACCTCCATAATGAGTTGGGGAACCATCACGTATACACATACCATTTTTAACAGATATTTCTGCATTTATATGCCTTTTTTTAGGAATTACCCAATTATTTTGGTTTCTCTTGTGTATTAGAGCCCATGGATCTGGCGTCTTGGAGCACTCAAAAAAAATCCGAATAGAATTTTTATAAGGACCTCTGTAATGAGTTGAGGAACCATCATGTATACTCACACCATTTATTTTTATAGATATTTTCGCATAAATAGGCCATTTTCTTGCAATTATCTAAATTACTCATTCTTCGTGTGTATTAACCCCATGGATCTAGCGCCTAGAGCACTCAAAAATTTTTTGAAAAAACTTCATGAGGACATCTATAACGAGTTGAGGAACCATCACGTATACTCACCATTTTTAATGCATAATTTTGCACTTACAGACCTTTTTTAAGAATTAGCCAATTCCTCGATTTTCATGTGTATTAGCCGATGGATCTGGCGCCTCAGAGCACCCAATTTTTTTTTCTGAAAAAACATTATGAGGGCCTTCGTAATGAGTTAGAGAATCATCATGTAAACTCACACTATTTCTTGATCACATATTTTTGCATTTACCTGCTATTTTTTAGGAATTACCCAAATTTCTCGGTCCTAACACTTCCATTTTTTCCATTTCCTTCTACAGTTCTACTTAATCGCAAATGTAAGAATAAAAATGTTGAAATTCATGAAATTACCGTGAGATTGTTCATGAAATTCCCCCAAGAAGTTCACAGAATATGATCATATATATGCTAAATCCCCAATTCTTATTTCATCAATTTTGATTCTCAGAAGATGTATTAAGATATTGCATTATTTTATTATATTTTCACGATTGATGAATTTTGATTCTCAAAAGATTTTGAAGTTTGCCTTTTTTCTCTTCTTCTTTTACACTTGTTTGAGTTGAATTTTACTTTGAGGATATTTCATTTCACTTATCTTCATTTATGCAAGAAAATATTAAGGATTGATGAACTTAAATTCTTGAATGTATTAAGGATTGAATGGGGTCAATCATTTAAAAAATTTGTTACATGCAATTTCAGACTTCAGCTTCTTGTGGAAACACATGGATTAAAGATACTAAACATTTCTTAGATGTTTGTTTATATTTTGATAACAATTATATATTTTATGTAGGTTTGATCCTCACAAGGTAGTTATTGATGGTATTGCTAGTTGCATTCGTAGTAAGTTTGAGTTGGCTAGACCTTCATAGAAGAAGTTTTCAAAATCTACTCACATGATATGGTTTGACGAATTCAAGGTAAAAATGTTTATAAATTATAGTTCATAAATAAAAGTGTTGCATTGTATGACTAATATGGTATTCATTTGATATATGCAGAAGAGATTTAAATGGCTTCCTCAATATAATGATGCTATATGGAGTAATTTTCAGAAAAAAGCATCTTCAAAATTGACACAACTGGTTCAAGATGTTAGAAAACACTTGCCTCTGAAGCCCAATTAGATGGAAGATGTGGTATTCAAGGAGATGAAAGAGCATTGGGAGTCAGATATGAGTTCAAGAAAAAGTTCGAACAGAATAAAAAATATCGTGATTCAAATGCTAGTGCATCACTACATACAAGTGGTTTTGTACCTCATCGATTGATCTATAAGAGAATGGTAATTATAAATCTTGTTTAAAATATATTTCTTTCAAGAAAATATCATACTCAACGTTGGTATCATAAATATATTTTTTTGATTATAGAAAGAAGCTACTGGAAAAGATTCTTCAATTTCAGAATTTTATTTTCGAACTCAAGAAAAGTGATAAAAGTTGAGTAAATGAGAAAGTTGGAGCTGCTTATATAAGTGCTCATTAACTCTATATGCTAGTTACTTATTCGGTTTAAGAATATATTCTATCACTCCTTTCTTTATGAGGTAAATTAGTTCCTTTAATTTAATAATTTCTTTGATCTCTATTTTCTAGTTACTTGTTTGGTTTCAAAATATCTATCATTGGGGTTAATCTTCTATTCTTTACATCAATTCTTTGTTCTTCAGCTATGTTCTCATAACTCGCCTCTTTCTAATGAATCGATTTTTTTATTAAATACACACTCAGCAGACATTTTTCATGGCATTCCTTGTGATATATAGCCAAGACATATTGTACGGTACTAACTTTGGAGATATTAACTTTGTCAACTACATATTCACCGCCTTCTACCATTTACCGGGCATAGTGATCCATGTTGCAACACTATACCAAGAGGATGCAGCAATTGAGCAACATGAACACAATTAAAGCTGATGCACCTTGGAAGTATTAGAATAAATAGAGAGAGTAGAATGTACACCATGCTGTAAATAGAATTTGAATATTCTTTTGTATTGTTGATTACATTACACCATACAAAATCTTGAATATAATGAGTACACATAAATTTTTTCAATTCCTTTTTTTTCCTTCAAGTTTGTGCAATAAAGACAGTGGACTTTGATTTCATTTAAATATTTTAACTATAAGTTATTTCAATTTAACACCTGAACAAAGGTAAAATGGTCTGGTAGACCCTTATACTTGTATCAGTTTGTATTCTGGACCATTCTACTTAATCATTTGTCAACTGAACCCTTAGACTCAATTAAAACGAGACGTTTAAGCCCCTCCAAGCATGTGTATAGCTCACTCTCCTTTACATAAATGACATGTTATATCCACGTCAGATATATTAATGCTATATCATAATTATTTCATAACTATTTTTTAAAATTATTAATCAAAATTATTTAATAAAAGGTAAAATAATAAAATTTTAATTTATTCTTTAGAGTATTATTTCACCATTTTATGTTCAACTTTTTCGTGAACTTCATTACTCCAATTTCATGTTTTGCATTTTCATATGTTTTTATGTGTTTTGTTTAATCTATTGATATGTTTGTTTAATGAGCGGAAACAATGGTGAAGCTCTTGGTGAGCTATAATGGAAAAAATGAAACCTCCATACATCCAATTCTCCCCATTTCACGGCCAAAATCTACGCAAAAATCCATCGCCGCCGTCGTCGCCACTTTTGCCGGCGAAATCGCATATACTCTCTCCCTCACTTGTCTACATCTCCGCCGCACACCATCACTATTTTCCTTTCCTCCTCCAACTTCCACAAAACCAACAACCTAAGTCATCGCACCACCATATCTGGCAAAAAAACCTCTTCGCTACCATGACCTTGCACCCTCACCCACTTCGTTTTTCTCTACATTGACCAGTGTCGCCTCTCTCTCTCACTCCACTATGAAATAGTGGTCTCCGGCGTGCACCACCTATGTCGCTTCTCTCTCACTCCACTGTGATTCAGTGCTCTGGCGAGTACCACCAGCGCCGTTTTCTCCCTCTGCCCACAAATTACTCTCATATTAGTATAAACAAGCCACACTACCTACAAAAATAGGTCAGATAAAAGAATAACGAAAGAACATTTAATCACTGCCTGAAACTGTTCATTTTTTATCAAAGTAGCAGTACCAGCAGTTGTAGCTTCCACTCTTGCATCATCATCTTATCTTGGTCTCCAAAAGCCAGGACATGCACATCAGCAACCACCATTCTAAGTATTGTGTACAAAGTCCTTGGGGAAAAATACCTTCCCCTTTATTGCATTAATAATGTGAATCAATGGACTCAAGTTATACCCAAGATTTGGTAAATAGATGTTAATAGATTGTGAAGAAGGAAAAAAAAAAAGGTTGGGTTTGGGATGAAAATGGTTGAAAATGATGGGATAGTGGGCGAAGAAGAAGGAATTTTCAATTAATTGTTTTTAAATAATTTATTTATTTTATAATTTTAATATTTTTTAACCCAAAAATGTCATTCACTCGCCTTAAGAGCGTGTAGTTACACACTTTTGCCAACTCAGACATTCTAATGTCACATAAGCCTGGTCAATGGTCAGAGGGATTTGTTAAATTGTATTTTATTGAGTTTAAGGGCTCAGTTGACAAATGATTAAGTAAGAGGGTCCAGAATACAAACTGATACAAGTAAAAGGGTTCATCAGATCATTTTGCCCCTGAACAAATGATAAGTTCTTCTTAATAGACACTTTTCGTTCAAATTTATTATTTTTTAAAAACTTTTGTGTGTGTTCTCAAGTGCATATAATTTCTCTGTAATTCACCAAAATAATACATTTTATAATTCATTACTCTAATACACGTTTTTAAGGATAACAATGGGGCGGGGCAAAGTGGATGCAGGGCAAACCCGCCCCTGCAAAAACTCTAACTCGCCCTAACCCATTGTCATCCCTACATATTTTAAAGCTAAAGCATCACTAACAATAACATTTTAGGTGAGAATTCTATATACGTAATGTAGGAGTTAAATCTAAAATTTACAATGTTAGTTATTTCTAAATCAATAGTTTCACGTTTCAGAAATTAGATTACATTAAGTAGACGACAAACAATTTTAGTTATTGATGTGAGACTAAAAATACATATTTTTAATCATTATTTCCTCACATTTATTATTTATATATGTTCTTTATGAGCATGAATTTTATGAATTGTGCTAAATGGTATATTTTATTTGTAGGATTAAATTGATGGAAAAATAAAGAAGTTTGGAGCTAAAACGAATTAAAGATAGAAGGTTGAAAAAGGAAATCAAGCAGACAGCTTAATGGATTAAATTAAATAAAATAATATATTTATGTATATTAGGAAAGGCGCTGCAATTGAAAATTTTCAATTTAACTCTATTGTACACGTCTCACAATGGAAGGCTACAACAGCAAAAGAAAATTGACGCGGATAGCTTCACCGAAAATAAAAAGGAATTCGATTCCTTTTGGTTTTGATTTCCTAATTTAAGATGGACTCAATTATTTTATTTAGGGTTTCTATATCTATAAATAGGGCATGAAAAGTTATTCTTGGAGGAGGCCAAGAACCAAGATACAAGACACAATATAAATTTTCTTCTAGCTTAGGAACTTTGGAAGAGCCGCCGTGGAGGCCGGAGAATTGTGGTTTATTCTTTCTTCTCCTTTATTATTTATTTGTATTCGTGATTAATAAAAGATAGTTTAGCTATTGTTTGATTAACACAAGCATATTTATTTTAATAAATTTTGATTGTGTTTTTGAGATAATGAGTAGCTA
>NC_064291.1:29025727-29045562 GCF_019186545.1 Solanum stenotomum
GAAGAAAAAATACTTATAAGTCAACTTGAAGAGCTAAGAGTGGAGGGGCAATTGCTTGATTATACTGTTATTGATGTTGTCACTGTTGAGAAGAGTGCACTAGAGTTATGTAATGAAGTAGATAATATTAGTTTTAAAAACTCTAGTTTGTGTAAATATGAGGATGTAAAAAATAATGCAATTCATAAGGTAGGGCGCATTGGACCTCATTCCAATCATTTTTCTACATTATGTTTAGATGATGAGAAATTAATCGAGCCATCTGAGCCTATAGAAGAGTGTATGGAGGAGGAACAATGTGTCTATATTCTTTAATTTATTTTTCCAAGATTGGAGAATTACATTCCTCACTTAGGATCCAAGAAATGCATAATGCAATATCTATTGCTTGGGACCTTTATTTTATACCACCACCTCTTGACCGTAATAGAAAAATTGATTCAAAATTGGGGTGCAATTCATATCTTCAAAGTGGAAGGAAAAATAGTAAAATTGATGGTGTCGTGCCGCTACGTTAAATTAAGCGCTTATTGGGAGGCAACCCAATTAGTAGTTTAACTTCTTATTTTATTTTATTACTATCATTTTTTTTCTTGCTTTTGCAGATTAGGATAAGTCTGAGCCAAGGAACATGTTTGAGCTTAATTGTGGGGTGCGTTCGACCCTTGATGAAAATAAAGAGGACATGCTACTAGCTAGGTCATGAGACCACAGGGAGTTTTTCTAACCCTTGTTTTAAATTTTATTTAATGTTTTGGGGACATAGCATCTTTCTAAGTGTGGGGTGGAGGAATAAATTCCTCGTTTTTACTGCTTTATTGAGTCTTTTTTTTTAATCATTACGATGGGTTCCTAGGCTTTAGTGTTCGGTTCTTTTTTCGTGGATAGTCCCTTTGAACCGAGTGTCTTTTATTTTTTAGGAATAAATTTTATTTTTGTTTTAAATTTTTTTTTTTTTTGCAGAGAAAAGAAAAGTCCCTTTTGAGTTATGTGATACTACTTACTATTTGGGCCTAATTTTTGAGTAATATTTTCTTGTGAATGCTTGAAAAAAAAATTGCAGACTAGTTGACATCTAATCTCATGGTTGTGACTTTGTATATAGCTTATTTTATTTTGTAGTTTGTTATGATCCTGTCTCTCTTAGAAGTGAAATTGATCTATCTTGATTGATACTTGTGTCATGTGTGGTGAGACTTTGTTTACTCCATGTTTTGCATCTTAGTCTAGAACTTGCCCTGCATGTTATTGAAACGAAATAAAATGTGTTGCTTTGTTTAGGAGATGATAATAGGCTTTCTTTCATTTGTCTAGTAAACTTTTGCTTTGTTAGATATTTTATCACTAGTTAGCCCTTTTGAGCCTATAGCCTTTTATTGGTAGCCATATTTTGCCCTTAACTATTTTGTTGAATCCCTAGTTTTTATACCTTGCTTCCTTGAGCATTATAGCATAGACTTATTCTAATTATCAAATATGAGAAAAAGGGATGATTGAGTAATCAATGATAGCTACAAAGTGCTTAAAAGCCCTCTTTGAAAAAAAAAAAAAAAAAAAAGTGACATGAAAAAAAAAAAGTTACCTTGATGATGGCCCTGGTCCTTCCAAGGATATTGTGCACCTTAACACATGTAAAATACGTAAGTTGATGGTGGCTATTATGAAGGGAAACTTTAAAAAAAATAAAATGGATTAAAACATTTTTGAGAGGATGAGAATTACTTGTGAAATAGCTGTTGAAGAGAGGGCTGAAAATAAAGAGAAGAAATTAATGGGTGATGAAGTCTAAAATTGCAAAGTGCTTAAGGAAGTGTAAGTCACCATTATATAGTTTTCCTACCCATCCCCTAGCCTACATTACAACCCGTTAAAGTCCTATTTGATTTTATTCAAGCATGTTTAGTTAGTGGAGATATACATAATGGACAAGCATATGGTTCTTTGTGCATACATGTGAATTTTCTTTGCGAGTGTGAGTATTCTTTGATGTCAAGTCCTTAATTTATATTCAATCTTTTGATTTGAGTGTGTGGACTATTTCTTCTTGTGAGGGCACTTATTTCATGATAGATAGGCGATTTTATTAACTTTCTTTGATGAGAGTAGGTGAGCAAACTTAAATTTGATGAATTCAAAGTCCTTCTTTAAAGTTAGGAGGTTAGAGGTTTGTTGTTTATTTGGATGTCTTGCATAATGATTGAGAAGTCTACTTGATGTTTTGAAATTGGTATATGACATAATTGTTTGTATTAACCAAAGTGATGACATCGCTAGGATAATTTTTTTTTTGGGATGAGTTTTAGTGTTTGCTCGAGGACGAACAAAAGTTTAAGTGTGGGGTGTTGATGTAAGACTAAAAATACATATTTTTAATCATTATTTCCTCACATTTATTATTTATATATGTCCTTTATGAGCATGAATTTTATGAATTGTGCTAAATGATATATTTTATTTGTAGGATTAAATTGGTGGAAAAATAAAGAAGTTTGGAGCTAAAACGAATTAAAGATGAAAGTTGAAGAAGGAAATCAAGCAAACAGCTTAATGGATTAAATTGAATAAAATAATATATTTATGTCTATAAGGAAAGGCGCTGCAATTGGAAATTTTCAATTTACCTCTACTGTACACGTCTCACAATGGAAGGCTACAACAACAAAAGAAAATTGACGCGGACAGCTTTACCGAAAATAAAAAGGAATTCGATTCCTTTTGGTTTTGATTTCCTAATTTAAGATGGACTCAATTATTTTATTTAGGGTTTCTATATCTATAAATAGGGCATAAAAAGTTATTCTTGGAGGAGGCCAAGAACCAAGATACAAGACACAATATAAATTTTCTTCTAGCTTAGGACCTTTGGAAGAGCCTCCGTGGAGGCCGGAGAATTGTGGTTTATTCTTTCTTCTCCTTTATTATTTATTTGTATTCGTGATTAATAAAAGATAGTTTAGCTATTGTTTGATTAACACAAGCATATTTATTTTAATAAATTTTGATTGTGTTTTTGAGATAATGAGTAGCTAACTTTCATAACTAGGGTTGTGGGAACCATGAGCGATTAACAAAGTATGAATAGTAAATAAGCAATTCTTGACTAGTATTTTGCATGCATTGATAATTCTTTCGTTTAGAAGTCTTTTTAACGGTGGCCAACGTTAGAACTTGCCTTGTTACTACTTGCCGGACCAAGGAGGTAATTAACAAGAAAAGAATTATCAACATAGATTTAGTGTGATATTATCTAATAGGCTAGTGTCGATTGGTGCAAAGTAATAACTAAGTCAAACATCGATTATGATGTCTAATATGAGGTAAAGGTAATGGTTAGTAAATTATACATACGTAGCCGGACCAAGGTGCGGGGTGAAATTCTCTAGATGCAGGACCAAGAATTTAGAGATACCTAACTTATCACTTTGCATGTAATACATTAGAAAAGGATTACTATTATTAGGATTACTGCGTTATGAACTTATGGGGAACACATTCCTAGTTACTTTTCATAATCTGAATATAAATAAATACTTAGTTCAAAGCTATCTTTTATTATTTTTATTTTATGTTATTTCAATTTAAATCCCCCCATTTTTATATAACGAATATCGAGTTAAATATTTGCTATTGACAATATTCTTCCATATTCGATGTGGGATCGACCCCGACTCATAGTTGGCTAAATATATTGCATATGATCGTTTATATTTCTTTTCAAGAAGTAGATTTGAACGTTATCAAAAATGGTGCCGCTGTCGGGGAATGTGGCTTAGAAATTGTCTTTAGTATTTATTTTGACTTGTAGTCCTTTTTAGTTTCTTAGGATTAGTTTAAAATTATTTTTTATTATTATTATTATCATATTTCTTTTACTCTTCTAGAGATGTCATCTGAAAAAATATGTAGTGAAAAGTGTTCTTGCAATTCTGGCCCTTCTGATTTTATGTGTTCGTATAAGTTAATTTTTTTTTATCAACTAGATGAGTTGTATGGGGACATGGAAGATTTGTTAATACCTTGTTATAAATCAATATGTAAGCGTAATTCTGAATATAAATTTGAATTTGATCTCTATTATTTAGATATTGAGTTGAGTACAAAGATTAAATCATATGAAACCCAACAATTTAGTAATAATATGTGTGAAGAAGAAAAAATACTTACAAGTCAACTTGAAGAGCTAAGAGTGGATGGGCAATTGCTTGATTATACTGTTATTGATGTTGTCACTGTTGAGAAGAGTGCACTAGAGTTATGTAATGAAGTAGATAATATTATTTTTAAAAACTCTAGTATGTGTAAATATGAGGATGTAAAAAATAATGCAATTCATAAGGTAGGGCGCATTGGACCTCATTCCAATCGTTTTTCTACATTATGTTTAGATGATGAGAAATTAATCGAACCATCTGAGCCTATAGAAGAGTGTATGGAGGAGGAACAATGTGTTTATATTCTTGAATTTACTGTTCCAAGATCGGAGAATTCCATTCCTCACTTAGGATCCAAGAAGTGCATAATGCAATATCTATTGCTTGGGACCTTTATTTTTATACCACCACCTCTTGACCGTAATAGAAAAATTGATTCAAATTGGGGGTGCAATTCATATCTTCAAAGTGGAAGGAAAAATAGTAAAATTGATGGTGTCGGGCCGCGACGTTAAATTAAGCGCTTTTTGGGAGGCAACCCAATTAGTAGTTTAACTTCTTATTTTATTTTATTACTATCATTTTTTTTCTTGCTTTTGCAGATTAGGGTAAGTCTGAGCCAAGGAACATGTTTGAGCTTAATTGTGGGGTGCGTTCGACCCTTGATGAAAATAAAGAGGACATGCTACTAGCTAGGTCATGAGACCTCAGGGAGTTTTTCTAACCCTTGTTTTAAATTTTATTTAATGCTTTGGGGACATAGCATCTTTTTAAGTGTGGGGTGGAGGAATAAATTCCTAGTTTTTACTGCTTTATTGAGTCTTTTTTTTTAATCATTACGATGGGTTCCTAGGCTTTTGTTTTCGGTTCTTTTCCCGAGGATAGTCCCTTTGAACCGAGTGTCTTTTCTTTTTTATGAATAAATTTTATTTTTGTTTTAAATTTTTTTTTTTTTTGAAGAGAAAAGAAAAGACCCTTTTGAGTTATGTGATACTACTTACAATTTGGGCCTAATTTTTGAGTAATATTTTCTTGTGAATGCTTGAAAAAAAAATTGCAGACTCTTTGACATCTAATCTCATGGTTGTGACTTTGTATATAGCTTATTTTATTTTGTAGTTTGTTATGATCTTGTCTCTCTTAGAAGTGGAATTGATCCATCTTGATTGATACTTGTGTCATGTGTGGTGAGACTTTGTTTACTCCATGTTTTGCATCTTAGTCTAGAACTTGCCCTGCATGTTATTGAAACGAAATAAAATGTGTTGCTTTGTTTAGGAGATGATAATAGGCTTTCTTTCATTTGTCTAGTAAACTTTTGCTTTGTTAGATATTTTATCACTAGTTAGCCCTTTTGAGCCTATAGCCTTTTATTGGTAGCCATATTTTGCCCTTAACTATTTTGTTGAATCCCTAGTTTTTGTACCTTGCTTCCTTGAGCATTATAGCATAGACTTATTCTAATTATCAAATATGAGAAAAAGGGATGATTGAGTAATCAATGATAGCTACAAAGTGCTTAAAAGCCCTCTTTGAAAAAAAAAGAAAAAAAAAAAAAAATGTGACATGAAAAAAAAAAAAAGTTACCTTGATGATGGCCCTGGTCTTTCCAAGGACATTGTGCACCTTAACGCATGTAAAATACGTAAGTTGAGGGTGGCTATTATGAAGGAAAACTTTAAAAAAAAAAAAAAAATGATTGAAATATTTTTGAGAGGATGAGAATTACTTGTGAAATAATTGTTGAAGAGAGGGCTGAAAATAAAGAGAAGAAAATAATGGGTGATGAAGTCTAAAATTGCAAAGTGCTTAAGGAAGTGTAAGTCACTATTATATAGTTTTCCTACCCGTCCCCTAGCCTACATTACAACCCGTTAAAGTCCTATTTGATTCTATTCAAGCATGCTTAATTAGTGGAGATGTACATAATGGGCAAGCATATGGTTCTTTGTGCATACATGTGAATTTTCTTTGTGAGTGTGAGAGTGTTCTTTGATGCTAAGTCCTTAATTTATATTCAATCTTTTGATTTGAGTGTGTGGACTATTTCTTCTTGTGAGGGCACTTGTTTCATGATAGATAGGTGATTTTATTAACTTTCTTTGATGAGAGTAGGTGAGCAAACTTAAATTTCATGAGTTCAAAGTCCTTCCTTAAGGTTAGGAGGTTAGAAGTTTGTTGTTTATTTGGATGTCTTGCATAATGATTGAGAAGTCTACTTGATGTTTTGAAATTGGTAAACAACAACAACAACAACCCAGTGAAATCCCACTAGGTGGGGTCTGGTATATGACATAATTGTTTGTATTAACCAAAGTGATGACATTGCTAGGATAATTTTTTTTTTGGGATGAGTTTTAGTGTTTGCTCGAGAACGAACAAAAGTTTAAGTGTGGGGTGTTGATGTGAGACTAAAAATACATATTTTTAATCATTATTTCCTCACATTTATTATTTATATATGTCCTTTATGAGCATGAATTTTATGAATTGTGCTAAATGACATATTTTATTTGTAGGATTAAATTGGTGGAAAAATAAAGAAGTTTGGAGCTAAAACAAATTAAAGATGGAAGGTTGAAGAAGGAAATCAAGCAGACAGATTAATGGATTAAATTGAATAAAATAATATATTTATGTATATAAGGAAAGGCACTGCAATTGGAAATTTTCAATTTACCTCTACTGTACACGTCTCACAATGGAAGGCTACAACAGCAAAAGAAAATTGACGCGGATAGCTTCACCGAAAATAAAAAAGAATTCGATTCCTTTTGGTTTTGATTTCCTAATTTAAGATGGACTCAATTATTTTATTTAGGGTTTCTATATCTATAAATAGGGCATGAAAAGTTATTCTTGGAGGAGGCCAAGAACCAAGATACAAGACACAATATAAATTTTCTTTTAGCTTAGGATCTTTGGAAGAGCCGCCGTGGAGGCCGGAGAATTGTGGTTTATTCTTTCTTCTCCTTTATTATTTATTTGTATTCGTGATTAATAAAAGATAGTTTAGCTATTGTTTGATTAACCCAAGCATATTTATTTTAATAAATTTTGATTGTGTTTTTGAGATAATGAGTAGCTAGCTTTCATAACTATGGTTGTGGGAACCATGAGCGATTAACAAAGTATGAATAGTAAATAAGTAATTCTTGACTAGTATTTTGCATGCATTGATAATTCTTTCGTTTAGAAGTCTTTTTAACGGTGGCCAACGTTAGAACTTGTCTTGTTACTACTTGTCGGACCAAGGAGGTAATTAACAAGAAAAGAATTATCAACATAGATTTAGTGTGATATTATCTAATAGGCTAGTGTCGATTGGTGCAAAGTAATAACTAAGTCAAACATCGATTATGATGTCTAATATGAGGTAAAGGTAAGGGTTAGTAAATTATACACACATAGCCGGACCAAGGTGCGGGGTGAAATTCTCTAGATGCAGGACTAAGAATTTAGAGATACCTAACTTTTCACTTTGCATGTAATACATTAGAAAAGGATTACTATTATTAGGATTACTGCGTTATGAGCTTATGGAGAACACATTCCTAGTTACTTTTCATAATCTGAATATAAATAAATACTTAGTTCAAAGCTATCTTTTTATTAATTTTATTTTATTTTATTTCAATTTAAATCTCCCCATTTTTATATAACGACTATCGAGTTAAATATTTGCTATTGACAATATTCTTCCATATTCTCTGTGGGATCGACCCCGACTCATAGTTGGGTAAATATATTGCATATGATCGTTTATATATCTTTTCATGAAGTATATTTGAACGTTATCATTTATATTTTGAGTGAAACAACGCGCTAATATTAATGGAAGAGTCTGAATTTTCTTAGTAATGAGTTTCAAAATATAAAGAAAATAAGTATACAAATAAATCAACAAAATTCAATATCTAGTATCAATATTAATAAAATATCAATTTTAAAGAATAATTTTTGAGGCCTTCCTTCGTATTTACTTTAGAAACAAATACCTCCCTTGTGATTTGAAATATTTTATTCACCGCCCTTATAATTCTCTAATTCACACAAAAGTTAGTCATAAACATTCCCGCCAACAACCTGAGCGTGGAGATGAAACTACCCCCGTCTTATTTCCAAGACTCAACTTAAAACTGAAAGGTAAAATCGTAAATATCCCAAAAAGGAATAATAGTTGGTAACGAACTTTAGCAAAAATACAAAACAGAGCTCATTTTCTTTCTCTCTCCAAAAAAGAAGAAGAAGATGAATTTGTTAGGTATGATATTGCAGATCATTAATGGTATGAAATGGTACTTCAATAGGAGTTGGAACCGAATCGACATGATGAATTTTGATGAAATTCCTGAGCAAGTTCACACAACCTTGATGAAGGTAGGTACATAAATTTTGAACATTTTTGCTCCTGCCTCTAAGTATTCGATTTCCCCTTTTCTTCTGATTGATTAGTTTCTTTTTATCAAAATAATTATAGGACTATCTTATTGTCTTATATGCCATGTACTGCTTTACTTTTGGATCCTTCATGCAATGGATCTCGGTAGCCGGGGGAAATTCACAGTCCTTTCTTATGTAACAAGTTTAATCTTGCTTTACATTATTCTACCAGAGAGAGTAGTATGTACGTGATCAATGGCTTGTAGATTTTGTTGAATTATTCTTCAAGTCACTTCTTATAACGTAAATCTTCTGTCTTATGCAAAAAACAAGGTTCTTACTCTCGATGTTGACTACCTATTCATTCGGTGCTTCTGTTAGTGCTTTTCCAAATTATCTCTTCAAAATCAAGCAACGGTATGACTCAAAAAAATAATACATATCTGTTGTTTAAGTTTTTTCCGTTTTATTTTTACTGCTTTCTTGTCATATCATATCATCAAGAACCTGATTTTTTGCATTCTTCAATTGTGTAGAGCCATCACAACAAGGAAAAGGAGTGAAATCTATCGCGGTTGCATAAAATAAAGTAAAGTAATAATAAGTAAAGTGCAGTCAAAAAATTCAACACGTGATGTTTTTATACTGGTTGGGACCAAGAATGGATCTTACTTCAGTCCCCTTGGGTTGCAAGGGTGTTCTCTTCTAGCTTTTGTGATGTTGAAGTGGTTACAAGTATAGATCCTAAATCTACACTAAAATCTATTTTTTCCCATCTTTTCAATCTTTTGATACAAGGCATGACCAAACCAATTGTCTCTCTTCTTTTTATTGTTACAGAGTAATTCATCAGATCGTCAATATTTGCTAAAAGAAGAAAAGTATGAGTAACTTTTAAGTTTCTTTTTACCTTAAAATTTCTCAAAGAGTTCAATTAAAATATTGATGGAAAGTACAAAGAGCAAAATTTGTAAAGTTGTAAAACATAAATGGGCAGACTTGTAGTTTGCTACTAATCTTTATAAAATAAAAAAAATAAAAAATAAACTTTAGTTAAACACTGATTTTACCCAACTTTATTGCTAATGGTTTGATAAAGAGTGAAATTGTATATTCCATTTTTCAATAGTTTTATACTTCTTCATCCCATTTGAGTTGTCGCTACGTTCCAATAATTTGTTAACTTGGTCAATATGACCAGACCGTCTCAACAAGTTTGGGACCCTAAAGCCAAATTTTATAGAGAGGTTTGATAAGTTTCAACAACACTTAAGTCCTTATATTCTTCAACAAGTCTTCGATATAACCAAACTTTTTCATGGACATCTGTTACGACCTTAGTAATGGATCCAGTTGGTCTCGAGGGGCAAACATGCCCATTTTCAAGTTCAAACCAGCCCCAAAGTAGGTAAAATCAGATTTTACCGATTTTCATGTGCTATAGTCCATGGACTTTTGGTGATTCCAGATTGCAATTTTTTTTGGCCGAAATTTTTCATTGACGTCCTTTAAGACCTTAGTAATGGAGTCAGTTGGTCCCGAGGGGTAAACGGGTCCAAAGTTCAAACGAGCCCCAAAGCATGTAAAACCAAATTTTACCGATTTTTGTGTGCTATAGTCCATGGATTTTTGGTAATTCCAGATTCTAATTTTTTTTGGCCAAAATTTTTCATGGACGTCTGTTAAGACATTAGTAATGAAGCCAGTTGGTCTGTCACGACTCAAGCGTACACCCTAGATGTAACATGGAATATAGAACCCCGAAAGACTCCATACAAGCCACTTAGCTTTCATAACATAAGAAATAGAACAATAGGTCCTAGTCCAAATGATTTTATAAAAGAAAGAGGAAGTCTAAACTCATGTCTCATCATAGCCATTTAATACAATAGAATGAAATTGGGCCTAGCACATACATCATCTCCAAAAAGGGAATACAAGAAATAAACTAAAATAATAATCTCTGTCCTCGAAGCATGAGGCCTCACCAAATCTCGGAAATCTCAAACTCAACACTCAGCCACAAAACTGGTGACCCTGACTGTCGGACCCTATATTTGGAAAATGTAGGCAAGAGTATGTGTTAGTACAAAAATGCACTAAGTATGATATAAATGCATAAAAAATTTTAAAAAATGCTAAAAGGGACATTTCATTTCATGACATGCAATTGACCAAGTAAAACATGATATAAAAGAGTTAGAAAACATAAGTCATAACATCAAGGTCAATGCAAGCTAACACCATTCTTTAAATCTTTAAACACATATGAGATACTTCTTTAAGTAACCTTAGTTCATTATTCATCTTGTTGAGGGAAAATTAGCCCTAACCGACATAGAGACCATGTGAGCTATAACATGATCCCCTGGTGTCTCCCACACAGAAAATGGTTGTTCTACTTGCCTAAGGTAGAACCATGAACTTAAGTGGATCCACTAGCTAATTATCCTATGGGGGCACATAGTTTATGGGATAAGAAGATTGTTACTAGAAACTCAATCTCTACTAACGAGAGAGCTTCCATCTCAAGAGATTGCTTCTAGAAACCCGACATCTACTAACAGGAGAGCTTTCATCTCACATAAATATCCACTCGATTCTAAGCATAATTCCCACAGAATATTCAATTCTTACTTATTCTTATCATTCATGGGAAGGTGTCCTTGGACAACCAAGCCAAGATAGTTTCATCAGAACAGCTCTTACTCTTTGATTCAATAAGGCGAGAATAGTCTTTCAACCTAAGAATCCATATTATGTGAGAAAACCTTTCACATCATGCTAGTATGTGGTTATGAGAATATCCTTTCACCACACAACATAAAACATCATCATTTCGCACTTTACTCTCAAAGCACCCTTAAACATTTACATAGGTTTCATAAGATCATGCATAAACTCATGCTTTGCCCTTTCAAGGTTTAAAGCTTACTTTCAATCACCAAATCTAGAATTCAAGGATTAGATAGGGATTATCTCATCAATTCATGTGATTCTATCACTTCATGCTTTAGATCATAAAACTCCTCTTTCATAATCAACAACCCACATCATATGATCACAATTCGAAAAACATAGGGGTTTGCATGGATTCATAGGGAAAACATTATAAAAGCATTGAAAATCATCAAATCATTCATATTAAAGCATAATTCAATAATCAAAAGAACCCATGCTAATTGAAGAAAACCCTAGCTAATTTGGGGAATTCTACCTTTTGAAATAAAGAAATTTGGGGACTTCATGAATGAAAGAGATTCATGGATGAAAACTACCATACCTCAAGTCCAATTGCTTATCTTCAATGGAGGAATTGAGACCTTAGCTTGAAACCCTAGTTGAATCCTTCTTCTTCTTCTTCTTCTTCAAGTTTTAGAGAGAGAATATTTTGGAGGATATTTAATCTTCTTTTGGGAATTTGGAAGAATGAAGTAAATAGGTCTGATTTGGAGGTAAACTGATGTTAAAGCATTGATTTTCAGGTATGTAAGCTAAGGAGCAAGGCAAGGACACTACTAGGAAAAAAGGAGCAAAACAAGCTGAAGAAGTGGAGAAAAGTGATCCTGGTGATCACCAAGAACACTCGGTGAACCACCGAGTGGATTTTTAGCTCGCCCAAAGTTCCAATGTGCCAGCTATGGGGAAAAACCAAGTTGGCGACAAAAAATAATGGGCAGTCGGCGATCCACTCCACGACAACAAGTTGGATCGCCCAAAGTTACAGTGCTTGGGAGGCTGATGACCAATTCAAAATGGCGATGAAAGGAGCAAAGGGCGGATCACCGAATAGACTTTCAGGTCAAAAAGTGGACAACTATAAATTAGAATTGAAAAGAAATTTTTATAGAGTTCGGAGAGAGTTCTGATCCCTAAGTTTTAGAGTGAGAGTTTTCCCTTAGTTTTTCAGTTCTTATTGTAGACTTTGATGATTTCTAAGCTCAATTGTGAGGATTTGAGATTGGTTTTTTGAATTTAACCATTTTGGAACATTGTAAAGGCTTGGAGACTATTACTCAGCTGATGGCCAATCGAGTTGGTAATTTTTTTTTACCTTTTTATGATGTTTAGCTAAAACCCCAATTCTTGGGGTATGATCATGTGATTATGGGCTGAATTAGCTTATGGGTATTGTTAATTACTGATTTAAATGCTTAATTGAAGTGGGTTTAATTGATAGTTGTGTTTTAAACTAAGAATTGTAGTTGCAAATGCAATTCGAACTTAGAATTCTGGGATTGCTTGAAAAAAAGGTTTCAAAATCAATGCTTTCAATTGATGATTGTAGTTATTGGGTTGATATGAGTTTAGCTCGAAAGAGTAAATCATAATCTCAATTCTACCTATCTATCGAGAGAGAGTAGATGAATTAAGGTGTGGGTTGTTCCTATTTGCTAAGCTTGTTGATGTTTGAAAGAAATCACTTAAAACGTGATAATTGTTCGAGAGAAAACTAGTTCACTTATAGTCAAGCCTACCCACTGATATTTAGCTATTTATTAGTAGTTTCAATTACCGCACAGTGAAATTGGCCTATAATCGATCACATCCCAAGAACTCCTCTTTATATTGTTATTTCCTTAGTGCTCAATTGTGTTAAAGTTGATAATTGACAATCCAAACCCCCCATCTGCAATTTGTTGTCATCCACTTAGACTTGTTTACATGTTTTTTTTTATAAATTCTATTCCTATAATCTAATAGACCACTTTACCACTTTATAACTTCATAACTGAATTTAGACATGTACCGCTCCCTGTGGGTTCGACCCCAACTCTTCATTAGGTTTTATACTAGTTAACGATCGTTTACACCTAGAATCGGATGAGGTGTATTTGAAACGTTAATAAAAAATGGTGCGACCTCAACTTTAACCCAAAATTTCACTAAGTCTGGAATCCTTCTACGGAACCCATCTACGACTCGTAAAAAGTCCTACGAATGGTCAAGTATAATATTCAGGCGTGCACCACGACTCAACGCCCATGTCAGAGTCAAGAATACCGCACCATTCTTATACCAAAGCAGCGATCCTTTTGATCGGGATTCTTCCTTCATAATCGACCTCTATCAATGTTATATTTGACCATAGAGAAATGCCTTGGGTAATCCCAAACTGTCGGAGGACTCTTAGAGGTGTGTAAGGTTGGAAGCCTTCCAACCCAATCAACTCAATGAAATAGGCATGATTAGCTCTCAACAAAGCTCGGCCATGGACCCACGGTAGTCGCCATTGAATATGGTTCCTTGTGAGGTGGGTCAGGAAAAGGCGCCAACCATCTACATTATTTGGGGCATCCCACATGCTCAATCTCGTAGCACAGCTTCTGATTTTGTTGTGTAAGTATGCTTCAGCGCCATTTTCTGCTTGTCTTTGATAAAAGTGTTCCAACACCCAAATTTGCAGCAGTAGGTTACTTTCTTTAAAGTGATCATATCCTCTAGAGCAGATAGATAATGATCGAAATATTTCTTCCAAGATCATAGGTACAATGGTCACTCTAATAGGTCCCCTAAACATGAAGATGACCATAAGCAGTAGGTTGATGTCGACACAACCTTTTTTATTTGGAAAGATAATAATACCCAAAAAAGCCATCACGAAGACAATAGCCCTAAGTCTCTCCAAATCAACCCTGGAGATGAAGAATTCTTTCTGGAACCTATCATAGCTATCTCGACGGCCAAACCTTTTAAATAGATAATTCAACCTAACCCATCCCTCGTCAACTCTTCACAAACATTGGCCTACCCTCAAACCCAAAGATTCGAGAAAATCGACTCCTAATGTAGTGCGCGGGATCAAAGGTGCTCTGCCAACCAACAGTAACTTAGCAATTTGACTTATCTCTTCCAGTGTTGGTGTGATTTCAAAATCTGTGAACTGAAAAGTCACTGTTGTTGGTTGCCAAAATTTAATCATTAGAGTAATGAGTGACTTGTTTGCCTCCACATTCAGCAGATCAGTTAATGACCCCAAGTGTGGCATAATCTCATTTCTGTAGGTCACTCGGATGTTCCCCACCACTCTTTCAAAGTTCAGGAGACCTCAGTCATCATCCTAATATTAGGAAAGTTTTGGTTGATTTGCATATGAAAGAAAGGGTAAAGGGTATGATGAGTTTATTTGCTCCAAATCTGTTAAGTGTTTTAGTTTGGAAAATTTATATCAATTTCACACAAAGTGTATGTCGTCGAGTTTTAAAGAAGAAACTCATTGATATTCGGGTGGTTTCCTAAACGCAATGACAATACCGTATATTGTCTTGCCTAAGGCTATGCAACATGACCTATTTTAAAAGTAAGATTTTTTCCTAGATGATTGAGAGTGGGACTGAGTAATTGCGAGAAGGCGCACTATCTTAATTGCACTAACACTGAAACTAAGGAATCCAAAGAGAGTTTCGAATGATTGCAGGAACACCTCTCGCATGTACAATGTGTGTGTACGACAAAAGACTAGATAGAAAGTGCAAATGACAGTATAGAGAAAGCAATAACAAGTAGTGTTTTAAAACAAATAAGGAACACAAGTTTGGATTTTACTTGCGACCTTTCAGTCAAAGTAATATATCAAATAATAAGCTGAAAATAAACACGTAATCATAAATGTTATTCCTAAATTGAGTTTTTATAAGGTTAAAACCTAGGTAACTTCCCCAGCAGAGTCACCAAGCAACCGCACCCTATTTCGAACTAGGTCGAAACAATTCACAACAAAATATGGCTACCACTCTGATTTTTGGAAAAAATTGTTTTATTTTTTGTTTTAGAGTCGCCACCTAAATTTTAAGGAAAATATTAGGAAAATCATTTTTTATGTAAATGTAAACTCTGTTAAGATTTGCAAAACCAGTGAGATTCTGAGTAAGGGTCTTGGTTACTCGAGGGGAAGGTGTTAAGCATCCATCAGAGCTTATCCGAAGATAGTCCTTAAATTCAATTTAGGAAAATAAAATTAGGAAAACTTGTTTATTTATTTGCTTTAAAAAATCAATGATAATTAAATCTTGTTAGTTTAAGAAAAGAGTAAAATATAAGGTATTACGTATATACATCTATAAAATAAACTAATAGTAGTATGTTTATCATATAGTAAAATAAATAAATAAATGTACTTAAAAGTATGTTGATTTTTATATGTTGGAAAATATAGATGTGTCATAGTGAAGTTATCCTAAAAAATATATAGATGTTAAATTTATGAAAATATGTCGTTTTATTAAAAACGTGAAAGAAAAGAAAATAAGATAGTAGTCAAGTGTAAATATGTAGTAATATGTGATACGTAATTTGGATGAAAATACATAAAATAGAGTTTCCTAAAAAAATGATACTAAATGTTAAAATATTAGATAGAGTTTGTGAGTTTAGCTAGATTTATTATAAAGTATATGTAAATTGTTTAAAACATATGAACATTTATTATTTTGTTTACATGTATAGACGAATTGATGATAGATTATATTTAGTAAAATAATATGTATAAAGTGTAGGAATAAATTATGAAAAATAACTAAATAAAATTTGTAAAGGCATAGTAGATAAAAATAATAGGTTAGGTAGAGTTTATACCTTTATGTGTATGACATATATATGTATGTACCTTATATTTTGTTTTGAACATGTTAGCATATCTAAAATCTTTGAAATAATCATGTTAAGAAATTAAGTATTTTAGAAACATTTGATTAAAAAATAAAGATAGTGATAATAATAAAAATAATTTATTTTAAAGAGGTTGATCAAAGATTATAAAATAGGCCTAACTATTGGGACTTTATTCTATAGTTATATTTATTTTTTGTTAAATATATAAGCTTTACTTTCCTACTCATTTTCTTAAAAAATATATATGTCTAAAGGTAAATATCTTAGCCATAAGTTATTTCTAAAGGTAATTATTCTAGCCTTTAAACTAGTCCCAAATTCATTTGGAGGTCTAAGCAATGAATTAAGCCTATATAAATATTATCTTAGCCCTTTCTGAAACTTCATTTGGAAAACTTTTAAACTATAAGCCCTTATTTTCAACTTAAAAGGGCATGAAAGAATGTTATAAATAAAAATGTTAACCCATTTTTAAGAAAATATTTTTGTATCATTTGTTCTAAAAGTGTTTCAACTAAATTCATAAACAAATATTATTAGCTCACATTAAATAAACTTCAAATAAAAGACAAACAATATATCAAAAACTTGTAAGTAAAGGTTAGCCAACATATCAAAACAACATAAGTAGGACAACGAAGGGAAGGCTAAGAAAACATTGGACTCCTAATTCGTGAGACTCCAAGCATCGCGATAATCCTAATTGTTGTTGGTATAATATCTTAGGCCAATAACGAGTTCTAAAGTAGAAACTTCAGCCCTCCGGTTGTACATGAAACATAAAAAAAAAGGAAAAGAATTAGGATTTATTAATTGAGAAGTCAAACATGAGACTATATATATATTGGTAAAAAGCATAAGTTTCAAGGAAAAATGTTTGTCAGTATCTTGGTCATATTCAACCTCACAAATTGATTACCATTTTCCTGCCCCATTGATTTTGTTTACTTATAATTCTAATACAAAAAGATTAAGCTATGAAACCTAAAAAGCTACAAACTTGGCAGGGACTTGACAAAGTTTATAATGATCTTTTCCTTCTTTCTCCATCTTTTATGTGCACTTATATTCATGTAGAAAGAAAATATATATATTATCTACTTTTGTCGTGAGGAAAAAAAAAGCACCATAAATCTGCTTTGGCAACCAATAAACAACTAACTTCAAACACTGATGACATAGTACCAACATACTTCAAATAGTGACTTATCAATCATATATATACCACATACTCATGCTTCTAGAGCAAAAGTTGTTGAGTCAAGCTTCCCCAAAGATAATATTTCCAAAGAATTGGGCACAAACGAACTATTGGAAAACCAAGCCTAACAAAATTCAGCGATTTATGGAAAGAAAGGCTAGCTAAAAGAAGCGACAACTCAACATTAATAATCAGTCTAAATCAAATTGAAAGCAATATAATCTGCTGATCCAAATTAAAATGCAACATTCATGTCAAGATCTACCCATCACATACCACCAAAGTGTTCTAGACAAGGGCAGCAGTTCATCGCAGGAAAGCGAGTTAGTAATAGGAATCCAATAGCTTTCAAACACACTACATATTGATAAATAGAACTGCTATTTATTTGCTGAATAGACAGGTAGATTGAAAAAATCATGACTATGCTTAACAATAAAACACTCTGAAAAGCCCACATACGGCGAAAACTTTTTGTTGCCGTTGGAAAAAGAAGACTTCTAGAGAAAACACAACCACAAATAGTTTCAAGGCATGTTGGAAAAGGAAAAACTACTTTCATGCTTGTGTTAAGGCAAACAGTCGACTAGATCACTAACTTCCACGAAATAAAAAAAAACTTCAACAAGACTAGTGGTTGGTACTTTGGTCCAAAGCCAAATTTGACTCAAAACAGTTGCTATCAGTACTAAATAAATCAAGTGTTGTCCTGCCTATATCAAAGCATTCAAGACTAGACAACTAAACTCGAGCGAGAGGGGAATTAGATAAAGATTAAACGACCAAACTCTAGCAAGAACTGGATAGAAATTTAAGACTAGATAACCAAAGGAAGTACATCTTAAACAAGTAAGAAAGAGCGGATCGAAATGTTATCATCCTAAGTCAGATACATATTTCTTGATCACGATAACAACACTAACGATATATGAAGTCGACCAAAAAATGCCAAAAGAAAACAGAGCATAAATTCAGACCATAACTAAAACATATAAATCATTGACAAAATTCGGATGAAGATTGAAAAAGAGTTACCTTTTGTTGGGCAGCAACCAAGAGATTCCAACTTCAAACTTACTCGAACTCAAAGCCAAACAAAAAGCAGTGAATTAAAAGAAAAATAAGCAAAGCTATTTTGTGATTCTTAATCGATTATTCGATGTTGTTCTATCTGTTTTTCTCGATCGTTGTTGGTGATTTTTCGGATGGGAAAAAGCCATCCTTTTATAGATGAAAATCGAACTCAAAAATCTGAATTCAAAAATCAAAATACTCATTGGAAAATAGAGAGCTACTGCTATAGATCAAATCAACATCACCTTTTTCAGATTTTGGAGCCATTGTGAAAAGGTATAGGTGGCATAGTGTGCCTCTTTTCATCAGAAAAAGGGTGATGGAGGAGACATAAACAAAGAAACCACCGGATATTATTGTTTTCCGGTGGTACATGACTGAACTTGATGGGAGAGGTCGAAAGAGGCATGGGGAAGGTGAGCGTGCAGCGTGCAGACGCTTGGGGAAGGAGAAGAAAGGCATCGTCCTTTTTTGAAAAGTGGAGAAGGATTTGAGCGGTGATTCTTTTTTAGAAGATGAAGCGCGTGTATCTGGGGAAAAAGAAGAGGAATCGAGGCGTTGGGGTAGTACTATTTTGGAAAAGATGAAAAGGTCTTATCTAATTTGGATTGTCCGATCGTGTGATCAGACGGTTAAGATAAATCAGGGATTAAAAGGAAAAAAAAAAAAATATATATATATATATATATATATATATATTTAAATAATGGTAAAAGCTTAATTAACTAGGACCGTTAGATTTAATCGTAGGGCCAATATTTAAGCTAGAGAAGCACAATCCATGTGCTCGCCTACGTGACATACACGGATTGGCCGATTTAAGAGGACTTGGATTGCCAAAATTGCCCAAATTAAAATCATTTAAATTATCACTATTTCTTAATTAAATAGTCATAATTTATTAAAAATAATTATTTTGCAACACTAGATTATTTGATAAAATTAGTCACTTTTAAAATTAAATTAATATAAATTAGTAACTCATTAATTAATTAAGCTTTCTAATTTTAAACAATGTACGAAAAATATCTATTGTGACAAAAGAAATTATATTTGAACATTTATGAAATAATATATTTAATTTTTATAAAAAATAACATTTATGAAATAAATTTATCATGTAAAAATAAATAATTAAAAATCTTTTCGTGTTCCTATAAAAATTTCATAACATACATATTTTATTATTATTATTATTATTATTATTATTATTATTATTATTATTATTACTTTAGTTAAATGTGGAGAGCCAAAATTGGGTATCAACACAACCCCTCAACCCCCACTCCTAGCCCCGAGGCGTCGTGTCTAGAGCCCCCCCTCCCAACCCCTGAAGCGTCGTTCCTCGAGCCACCCCCTCAACCTCCCCAAGGCGCCGTTCCTCAAGCCCCTCCTCCCGATCCCCGAGGCGCCGT
>NC_064291.1:29047222-29107309 GCF_019186545.1 Solanum stenotomum
CCCCTTAGATCCCCTAGGTGTCATGCCTTGAGGTCCCCTTCCTCCGCCCGCTCGCACCCGCTTGTGGCAGGAATACTAAATAGTTTCTAAGTTAATGAAACAGTTCATAACGCTTCTTCTGTACACAAATTGACTAGACTATCTAAGCCGGAGAAAAACAGTAATGTACAACAGACTACTCTACTGCAATGTCAATGTTAATGACTACAAAACAAAGATACTCTCTGCTAAGGCTAGAAAACCCAGAATGAAGCTCTTCCTAGATTGCAAGTTAATGGTTATATAGGATTGAATGCCAAGAGTTAATCTAACAGACAATTGGAATACTGAAGTTGATGCCTCTTCTCAGATCCCTGGTTTAGCTACTTATGTTGTGGAAGAACTCTACCGGTACAGTTAGAGGGCAATACTCTTTTGCAACAAACTTGTACTGTTTCAGAAAACTAAATATTAGAATATAGGAAATGTATGTAGATGCCTAGATGACTCTGCATGTACATAAACATACATGTCTATATATAGTCATTATTCAGTTAACATGATTTGATTAGAGTTGAGAAGGTAGATCATTTATCCCAATAATAGAATGTGTGCAGTTCAGACTCCAGTATACAGTCTTGGGATGAACTGAAAAGAGAATTATGCAAACCTATATCTAGAAAGTATACATTTGTTAGCACTTCATTCCACTAATCTTCATTGTCAGAAGGGGCTAGGATAAATTACCTTGTGTTGGCTATATTTTCCCTGACTGCTGGTAAGCTAGAATTGTTGTTGTTGCAACAAAGGTTGTGTAGTGCCATGACACAATCTTGTAAATCAGAGGGTTGGTACAAAGTATAACGCCTCAAGGTAGAGTTCTGTATTAGGAGTTTTCAAAAGTCAAATTTTATAAGAATATATTTGTTGAAAGGAGAATAACAAAGCATGTTGTATTCTAAAAGAGAGAGTTCTGCAATGTAGCTAGCCAAGTGGTCCAACTGCAGTGACAGAACCTGTAGATGATTATAAAATTTTAATCGACTCTTGTTTCCTATACAAAACATGTTGGAGAATTATCAACCTTAAGTGAAGAGGTTACCTCATTAAGTCCTTGAGCAACTCGAACAAACCTCTTGCAGTATATCTCAACAATAAGTTCCTAAACCTCCTGAAGTGGATCGTCGTTATTTACTCCTTCAAAGAATTTTTTTCATCACCCTGTTCTTCAAGAAAACGAAGAAGAAGAAGAAGAAGAATGTGAAGTCTCTACGACCGTTAGGGGTTCACTTGTTTGAATTGGACTAATCAACTAATATCCTTCTTCTTTTTTCACAAAAATGTACTGTTCTATTTTAAAAATTATTTATTTTTAAATTTTAGAACTTTGCAAAATCTTTTTATATTTCTTAATTAAATTTCGTATTTAATCAAATTCCATCATATAAATTAGTAATTTATCAAATGGTTCACATTGAAACTTTTGAAGCTTTCTATAAATATTTGATTTACATTCTTTTTATTAGGTACCTACTTATTCATATTTTGTAGAGCAGTAAATGAAACTAACAAATGATTGTTGGCTCGTGGCTATATTTTGAGATTCTTTTTTCTCTTAAAAATAATAATTTTAAACGTGAAATTGTACGTTTCTTTGTTCTTGAAATTAATTTGCTAAATAGTTTTGTCAATTGTTTCATAAAATGTCAGCTAAAAGAGAATAAGATGTTAAAACATTTACCTGCATTAGTTGATTGCCATTGGATCTAATGTCGTTATAGACTTTAGGGACATTCATAAAGAGTTTTAATTGCCGCTAAAAATAATATTTTGCGATAATTAAGTTATTGTCATTAATTAATTGTCGCTAAAGATCATTTTTGGTGTTGTGACAAGAAATGAAAATTATAAATAAAATAATAAATATATTTCTTGTTAGAAAAAACACCTAAGAAATAAGTACTATCCATTTAGAGCCTATTTGACATTATTTTTGGTTATTTTTCTCTTTTCCGGGGAACTAGAGTACTGACTAAAGAGTAATTGTATGATATGAATTATGTATTAATGACAGTGTCATCTGACATTCTCCCCTAGAATTGGAGTTCAACTTAGTGCAGTAATGTATCAGCACTATAGAATTGACTGTTATTGACAATGATGTGCTTATGTTTTCCTTTTTCTACAGTGTCTTGTTGACGGAGCGGATGAGTATTTGCAACTTTTGAATGTTGCAAGCAGTACAATGCAAGCGCTTAGTAACATGCCCAGGACATGGAATTCCTCTAATCAAAAACTAGCTAAGTCACATTAATCGACCGCTTATTTGGTTTATTGGAAAGTCTTCTGATATGGTTTGCTTTCTAGTCTTTCTTCTTTGCCTCATAATTTGTCTACTTAGATAACGACTTGTATTAGGAGGAAAAATATAAGTATAAGTTTGACCCGACCCGCTATGGGAGTTGCCTCAGATTGGTGCTTTCCGTCTCCATTGCTGAAGCGAGAAATGGAAGAAGAAGATTCATAAGAATGGACCCGAACTGGGTCCGGATTACTTGTCAAATCTAGAGACAGTTTGTCGATGGTCAGTGTCTAGCCGGAAGTCAATTTCTCCTTTTCATGATTCACTTTCCTTCACGTGAGTCGTTGCCACCAATGAGCGATGCTGATTGCTTTGCTTTAGAACCAACACAGTTTTTACTATTTCTTTTGTGTCTACCTTTCCCTAAAATAGTTATTCCTCACTCTGATTTAATTTATATGACGTAATTTTGATTTGAGAATCAAACAGTTTTACGTATATAACTATGAATTTGGCATTGAATCTTCAAGTTTGGATGTGAGTTTTGAAGGTTTTTCCACAAGATAAGTGGAGAGTTAAAATAATTTAAGATTATTCATTTTCAAGGTTATTGAGTGTAATTTTTAGCGTTTAAAGATATGAAATATTATTATTCATAAGAATTGCCACAAGAAAGAATAGGTCTAAAAGAACCATATGAATAATTGACCATTCTGCTTTTTAAGTATGTGAATTGTCCATAAAAAAAAGGCTCCGAGAAAAGGAGTAATAATTTGGAATAGGGAATCTCAGTAGCTCAGTTGGTTGGTAATCTGAACTCCCACGGTAATGATTTGATTCCCCACATTTAATCCCTATCCTCAATCTTTTTTAAAAAAAATAATTTTAAATAGTTTATAAAATTTTGAAAATAGTACGTTGTTGTTTGTCTTACTCCTCCGCAATTACAGGTGCCCCAACTTAATGATTTTAATGGGTGACTGGCAAGAGATTCTACTATCAACATTATTGCAGAGTCAACATAACTCACTAATAATTTTATAAAAAGTTAATCATTTTTAGGACTGTGCACCTCAATATTTGATCATTAATCAGATTTTTTTTGTGGCTCCATTTGAAATGGAGATGTGCAACTAATCTACATATCACGTACTGCACTCTTACTATGGAACAAAAACACAAGGAACTTGTCGAAAGGTCAGGACTGTCTACCAACAAAACTTGGTAATCTGAAATGGAAGAAAATCAAACCAACTGCACAAGGCAAATTGTACAAGACCTTGATTAAGTAAGGTCTAGAATCCATGATCTTTTGATTAACTTCTATCAATGAATGATTTTTTACATTATTATGTCAACTTAATGATAATTACAATGAATGCATAAGTGAAATTAACAACCTGACATATAAGGTAAAAGTTGGCGTAAAACATCTTAAAATACACTTATAGCCAGCAATTCCTTATAGGACTAGTAAGAGAAAATGACATAAATAGTCCCTTAACTTTAACTATAGGAGTAGGTCTAAAATGGTCCCTTAACTATACACTTAACGGATTTAGTCCTTTAACTATTCAAAAACTTATCAACTGTGGTCACTTAACTATACACTTACCGGTTTTAGTCCATTAACTATAAACTTACCGATTTTAATCCTTTAAGTATTCAAAAACTTATCAAGTTAGGTCTTTGTCCATTTTTTAAATACAAATAGTTTGGGTTTATATTAACAAAAATCTTCGTGAAATTAAATCTTTAACCCATTTTTTAAGTTGTCTCTATCCCCACCTTTTTTTCGTCAAACTACTCTTATGAAAAGAACAATAACGTCAACAATTCATAATAAAATTAATGAGGAAAGAAGATATAAGTCCTAATTCTATTCAATGAGGGATAAATTACGCATATAATTGTTGTTAATGACTTGAATCCGCACTTGAATATGCTAATCAGTGCGGATTTTATTTAATTTACTCAAATTTCTTTACGTAAAATAAAATGAATAGAATAATTAAATTGATCTATTTAAAAAATAAAAAATTACAAATCTGCCATTTTATAAATTTCAATTTCTAAAAAATTAAACAAATTTCGTTCAATGAAATCGTTAGAGTACAAACTTTGGATTTAACGGGTAATAATTTTTTTCTTTTTATAATAAAGTTAAGCATATTCAAGTCATTAGTAGCAATAATATGCTTCATTTTATCCTCCGTTGAATAAAATTATGACTTATATTTTTTTTCTTCATGAATTTTATTTTAAATCGCTGAGGTTAAGGTTATTCGCATAAGGTTAAATTTGAAGAAAAAATAGCGGAGAGAGAGAAATAGTAGAAAAAATTGCTAAAGTATTTAATTTATCGAGGCATGAATTCCGTTAATATAAACCTAAGCTATTTGTATTAAAAAATGGACAAAGACCAAACCTAATAAGTTTTTGAATACTTAAAAGACTAAAATCGGTAAGCTTATAGTTAAGGGACTAAAACCGGTAAATGTATAGTTAAGGAACCAAAGTTGATAAGTTTTTGAATAGTTAAAGGACTAAATTTGTTGAGTGTATAGTTAAGGGACCATTTTAGACCTACTCCTATAGTTAAGGGACTATTTATGTCATTTTCTTCTCGGACTAGTAACAACATGGACAAAGATTTATTGTAAATTTTTAAAAATTGATACACAGTACCTGAATCAAATATGAGGCAAAAATAAGTTTGACAGTAAATATGGGTGTGAAATTTTGAAGACACAAGATGTATTACAATGTGTATTGTTATAATTGACTCCAACTGAGGTAAACGTTTGGAAGTGTTGAGCTTAATTGTACCACCAGCAGAACAAAATCAGATTCATATTCAAGCTTTTTTGCCGAGCAGAAATTATAGTCAAAAGCACAATTGTATAAGTTTAGTCATATTTCTCTTATTCTTTACATTACTTGCACACGTCATTTAATGACAGACGGAAGAAAGGAGGAACGATGCAAGTGCAGCTTTATGTTCACACAAACCAACAGTCAAAATCTTTATAAAGCTGAGAGCCGCCTGATTATGGGATGGCACCAAGCATTGCGGTTGTGTCGAGAGAATGTGTTGCTGGGATGTACTTAATGCCAGCATCAGACATGTGTTTTCAGGTGGATGACTGAATCCTCAGCACTGCTCTTTCCATCCCAGAAAAACTCGAGAGCAAATTTCAGCTTTTTCTTTGGGCCCATACAGGGATACCCAACAATGTGAGATGCGATTTATCTGGTTCATAAGAAGCACACAATCAGATATACTCTCTGAACAGACATTCAACCAAGACAGGCTTGAATAGAACACAATAGCTATTAAGGATTCATATAGTTGACCCCAATGAATTTGAAAAGAAGGCTAGCAGTATGACAAGGAAAAGAATAAGCAGTAATGTGCATCTTTCTAGCTTGGAGAATTTGTTTGAATCAGATCAAAGAGACATGAGAAGATTAACTGTGACCTGATTGGGGGTGTTATTAATCCTTATTGGTGAAGAACATTCCAATTTCATGTTCTTAGAGAATTTAGAAAGGCATTAGTACGTATCATATACAGAGAGATCAATAGCGAGTCAATCATAATCCATGTTAATTCTATTATTAAATAGGAAGGTAGGAGAACAGGAGAAAATTATGGAAGCTACACCAATTAATTTGCATCCGAAGTAGCAACAATAAGCTTATAAATGACCAGAATTCAACACAAGCAGGAAAGCAGAAAGGCTAGCCAGAGGAAATTATAGATTGAGGGAAAATCACAAGAAATCTGAAGGAGATATTACCTGAAATAAGTGAACGAAGTGGAAGAAGCAGGTCAAGCACAGAGAGAATGGGAGGAAGATGAAGCAGCAGAGAAAGAAAAGAGAAATCCCAACAAAGATCGATGAAAGTGCAAGGAATACACCTCTGCACATCTCCATTACTCTTTATGGGGTATTTTTCAGTGTCCCATATGAAGTTTACGTGAGACTTTGTTCAAATTCAAATCAACTGGATGTTGTCATTTTCCTGCAAGTAAATAGGCAATAACAGAATGTTCAAGTTTATCTGAACAACCAAACCTAAACCATCTTATACAAATGTCAAAATTAAAGGGCTGCAGTGATACCTAACTTAACACCTGTAAATTTCAATCATATAAAGAAATCAATCACCAACCATCCTAAAGTAAAGGCATATAAAGGCTACTAAATAAATAATTGAAAGATGTATCAGCTACTGTGGGGCAGAAATCTTACTTAACATTAACAATGCATATACAAGTAAAATCATAAACAACATACATTCTAAATAGTATATTGTATTTTTTGGGATCTGACCTTTTTTGGCAGCGGAAGATGATTCTCTTATCGCTAAAGCTTGTTGTCTAGGTAAATCAACACCCACTCCAAAACATGATGCTTCTTTCGTGCACTCAACCAAGAGACAGCAGCTTGCTGAATCAACATTTTTCACTCATCACCACGATAAAAGCATTTCCTTTTTGTCAATTGAGAACTGTACATACAGATCATGTCTTCTGAGCTTAATTTTAGAAGCTCTTTCTGCTGACTAATGGTGCTTTCTTTTTTGGGAGGAATAAGTTAGTGCCATCATTTTTTTATCTGATGACATCTCGTACAATGATAACGAAGTTGGAAAACCAAAATAAAGACAACAGGAAATGAGGAGATTGAGCATCCTTTAAACCAATAATATATACCACATGAATGAACAACCGATGAAGTTGCTAAACTATTACTGAACACATCAGTTAGCATAATGTATACAAAAATTGCAGCTCCTATGTTCTGTCAAGGTCTCATAGTCTATGTTGCTCGGACTCTTCTAAAATGTCAAGGGGTGCGTGTCGGATTCGTCAAAAGTAGTGTATTTTTGGAGAATCCGACACGGGTGCGGCATCGAAAGTGATGAGTCCGCGCAACTTAGCTCATAGTTGCTTCAGTAATTGCGCAGAAATAACATAGGGAAGTCTCACAATAAATTAAAGCTCTTGCAAAAAGGAGCAAACTCGGAGGAGAAAAAGCTGTCCAACTCCAACACGATCGAGTTAAAGGCAAATGAGAAAAGATTTTGCAGCACAAAGAGATCGAGTTAAAGGCAAATTAGAAAAGATTTTGCAGCACAAAGAATTCACACAACAAACAAAGATTTGAAAAACGATTAGCTCCTAAGACCTAATTTCCATAATCTGTAAGCACCATGGCAGTAACAATTGCTAGCTTTGTCATAAAACCTAATCTGTCTAAGAGATTGAAGGAAACAATGGCAAGAAATTAAAGAATCAGCTGAAGATGAAAACCTCGATCAATCTGAAGACGAAACGGAAGTAAAACCAAAGCCAAAACACACAATTACATACATAACGAAGCGACAACCATGTTCAGAGACAGATGACGCAGCTGACTTAAGAATTTAACACGCATTAGACTTAGTTACAGATTGAAGTTTTTTTCCTCGTTGATGTGATAAAAACATCTCTTTTTTTATCATGTGATAATAGTGTATGTAAATCATGCCTCCTGGTCTTTATTTTAAAAGCTCTCTTTGTTGAGTAATGTCGTTTTCTTTTTCAAAAGACTCTAAATTCTAACTCCGCCTTTGGACGATGTAGGTAGCCTATCCTAATGTAAAATATGACTAATTTTACTGCTCGAACCCATGAGTTATAGGTCATTCTTGTTAGGGTTTTGCCCTGATTTTCTTACCATAATTTAAGATTTATTTTTCCTTAAAGAAAAAACAAAACATTACCATAAATATTTTTACTTTTCTTGAAAGGAAAATATAATATTATTTTATATTTGGTTTATTCTCTCCTTTTAGGACTCCTTTTCTAGTAGGAAAGGTTTTAGGACTATAAATATAAGTTTGTTTCTTCTAACACAAACACAATAGAATCCACAAGGTAGTTGTTTAGAGAGTTTTGTTTATGGGGAGATTTTCTCTCTACAGTTTTTATGCTTTTTATTAGTTTTTAATTATGTAGACCAATGGTCATAACAAATAATAATACTATATCCTTAAGTATAGTTTTATGTGTCGTCTAATTTATCAACCATATTATTTGCAATTGTAAGCTTCCGCATGACGCCCTAATCAACCTTCATAACCCAACAAGTGGTATCAGAGCACATGGTTCAAAGATTCGACGGTTCAATGGTCTAATGCTTGAATGAGGTTGAAGACAAGATCAAGTGGTTTCAAATCAATTTGTAACTAATTTGATGATAAAGAAGATTTTTGTCCAGCTACCTGTGGAGAAAAGATTAAAACCATATTTTCAACATTCTTGTTGTTGCATCTTTGAAAATAAAAATAAAATATTTTAACCCATATATTTTAAACTTTATTTTTAACTATGGCAAGCAGCAGTGATGAAGACTGTGAAGAACGAAGATATCATGCATGTGAAGAAGACGAATCAAGTTTTGTCAAGAAAATCCAACCAAAAGGGGAGATTTATTAGGATTTTGCCCTGATTTTCTTACCTTATTTGAAGTTTATTTTTTTCCTTAAAGAAAAATCAAAGTATTATCATAAATGTTTGAACTTTTTCTGAAAGGAAAATATAATTTTCTTCCATATTTGGTTTATTCTTTCCTTAGAGGATATATTTGGAGATCTATAAATTGAAGATCCCTATTCTCATAGCATAACACAATAGAATCCACAATGTAGTCGTTTAGTGAGTTTTGTTTATGGGGAGATTTAATCTCTCAACAATTTTAATATTTTTCTTTATATTAGTTTTCATATAATAATATTAGTTTTTAGTATAAGTTTTTGTCATCTAATTTATCAATCATATTATTTGCAATTGTAAGCTTCCGCATGACACCCTAATCATCCTTCAGAACCCAACAATTCTAACGTAAGCTATGACTAATTTTACTACTCAAACCGATGATTTATAGGTCATCTTAATGTAAGCTATGACTAATTTAGTGCTCTAACCAATGACTTACCGGTCATCCTAATGTAAGCATGACTAATTTTACTACTCAAACTCATGACTAATATATATCTTAATGTAAGCTATGACTAATACTAATATATATCATAATGTAAGCTATGACTAATTTTAGTGCTCGAACCCATGAATTATAGGTCACATAGGGATATAACTCTTTACCCGTGATTTAAGGCCCCCCTTCAAATTAACAGCAACAGAGAAGGAAAAAAAATTCTTGCATACATGCACCACATTATGAGGAAAAAGATAAATAATTAAAAAATAACACAGCAATTTAAGAAGAAGTTGGTACCATCAATTTTTTATCCGCAGACATATACTGTATATCTTAAAGCCTAATTTCTACAAGCTTCATCACATAACATCATTAAATTAGTACAAAACACTGACAATGAATTCAAAGCTCACCTGAGATAACAAAGAAGCTCAAATCGAAGAAAGAAACGAAGGCGGTGATAAAGATATGGCAGAAGCAGAGAACAATTAGATAGAAGAAGTTGAAACTGCAAACTTTCTTTTCTCATCTTGAAGCTACATTATGACATTACACGTGTAGCAGCAGTACCTAACACGTACTACCCTAATACCTGGAATGACCAAAAAGCACTTGGACAGCAAGCTGGCAGGACAACGGCCAGCTGCTTCCAAGCCGCTTCTATATATAGAGAATTACAGTATATAAGTTAAATCCCTTGTGCTTTTATAAGATCAAAATCCATAAAAAACTAAGTTGTGCAGACTCTTCACTTTCGATGTGGCATCCGTGTCAGATTCTCCAAAAATAAACTACTTTTGGAGAATCCGACACGCATCCATCAACATTTTCGAAGAGTCTGAGCAACATAGATAAAAAGTATAAAATTCAATGCTATGAAACACTTTGATGCTGCAACAAAGGTTTTACTTTCATCACTTGTCTAATCCTACCTTTAATACCATCTTCTAATCTTGTACACAATTTTTCATCAAGCAAATCAATCTTCCCAGAAGATTCTAAAGCATCACGAACTAGTTTATAAGTATATTCTCTTGGAATCGAACCTTGATCAGCCAATTCGACAAGAAGATCTCTTGCCTCCACCACCCTACCAGTTTCACACATAGCATGAATTATCGGTGTATACGAACTGTTACATGGTAGTACTACTCCATGATTCATTCCTTGCATTCTTCTCAGCATTTTAATAGCCTTATCAATCTCATTTGTAACACTATAATACCTAATGAAAGAATTATACGTAATTCGATTAGGAACAACCCCTCTTTTCACCATATCATCCAACAACTCCAATGCTCTCTCTATCCTATTAGTTTTGCAGCATCCATTGATCAAACTATTATAAGTTACTACATCAGGAACAAATCCTTTGAATAGCATGATGCGAAACAAGTGATTCGCCTCCCATATTCTCCGTCTAATAGCTTTTCTACAGCCAGTTTCCATACCATATCTACAATAAGAGCTAATCAAGATTGTGTAAGTAAAGACATCAGGTGGACACCTAAAACCAGGCAACTCCATTTGCTCCATCAAGAACTTCGCTTTTTTGAAATTCCCAACTCTACAAAGAGCAAATATGAGTGTGTTGTAAGCATAAACATCAGGCTTACAGTGAAATTGCTTCATTCTGTAGAAAGTAGTCAATGCTTCATTTACCAACCCTTCTTCTCCTAGGCATTTTATCAAACACGTAACGGTCGGTGTCGTCAAAAGCCCTCTTCTCGACATTCTTTTGAGAAATTCCCAAAGAAGCTTCGAATTACAAGACCCTTTGGCAAGAACAAGAGACATTTCTCTGCAAGTGAGCTCATTGTGAGTAAACCCACAGCGGGTCTCAACCCAATGGAAAAATTCCAATGCTTTCTCCAATCCTAATTGTACCTTTTGAGCATCTCTACGAGCAGCTGGGCCAAGAATAAGTACTCCCTTCCGAGCGTTATGGAACTCTTGTTTTAGGTTTCTCCGCTTTAATGGGGTACGGTGGCGAAACCCATTTTGTCGGCCAATGGATCTTGGGGATTGGAAGAAGAATCTGGGGATTGATCTTAAGACTTGAGAAACTGTTTCTACAATCCAAATGAGTTGGGGAATTGAAGCCTCAAATGACCGATTTCTGATAATAGCAGCCATAACTTGATCCATAACGAGGTTTTGGATGAAAGGAGAAGAAAGTGATCTTGATAACACGATTTTGCAAAGGAAAAATATTCAAACTTTCATATTATATAATCAACCAAAGCCATCATGATCGCCATCAACACTAAATGAAATGAAATTAGGGGGTGCCAAAATAAAGCTCAATCCATCCAATCTATTTAAGTTTAGATGAGTCAAAAATCGCTAATTGATTAGTTCAATCCATTTCAGATCATTGAGAATTGAGTTAATATATATCTCAAAAGAACTCACAAAATCTTGTTAAAATATTTTCTTAATTTGATAGGTCAGTACTTGCAGCATTCCACTGGTGGTATACTTTGGAGGCATGATCTAAAATATGTGAAATATACAAGTTAGAAGAAACTTCATAGAGTTAAACTTTATCGCATGAACTAGAATATGAAAGAAGGGTACCTAATCTCTTGTAGTCTCCCTATTATAGATGAGGCGTGCACATCCTAGAACACTTGAACTCGGTACTCAGATACTACGTTTGTCATGCTCAAGCCATACCCTAGGCGTGATCGATACCTAGAACCTTTACTGGTCCCTAGCGAATCTTTGATCTGACTTACTACTGAGCGGAAGACTAAACACTTACATATAAGCTTTAAAAGAGATGAGCATTCAAAACATCTAAAAATACTTTATGAAAAGTTTGAAATGTAAATATGAATCATAATAATAATATTTAAAACATCTGATGATCAAAGACTTAACTGACTCACTAACATGTCTATAAAGCCTCTACTGAACTAAGGTAGGTGCGGAACAAGACCCAAGACTACTTGAATAATGAACTAGAATGTTCTACTAAAACTAAATGACAAATAAATTGGAGTCCTCCGAATGTAAGGATGTCTCACCAAAAGCTGATGGAGAGGATCTCAACGAAGCGTCTACTGTCGATTCTGAATACATGTATCTACATCATTAAAAGATCCGGTGCCGAATGGCGTCAATACATATAATGTACAATATATAAAATAGATGAATGAAACACTTGTTAGACGGAATATACTTCACTGAAAGAGTAACTCAGAGAAGAACTATAAAATAGATAACTGTAAAGTAAAGCATGCAAGTGTATTGAAATCAATAGAACTTTACAAAGTCCTATGGAATGATATCAAATGCTAAAATAGAATAGTTTACTTTTCTTGGGGAGTTTCTCTAACCGACAACCATCACTATGAGCCTCGTGATGATACCACGTCTTGCCCACATTGCCAGAGCCATTTAATACTTTGTCATGATATAGGATGAGATGAACTAATGGATCCAATAACTATGCCCTTACTAGGGGCTTTATGAGGAGTCGCCCGAATCAACGGCACAATCCTATCCTACGGTGGCTGCAAGGTCATGGAGTTTGGATTATCTAACTCGTACCCAACTTGGTGTTCAATACTATTCTCAAAACATGCAAATATATTTCCATTTTAGGAAAAAGCTAAGGGTCCACCTAGGGGAAGAGCTGAAAATATTGTCTTGACTTGATGTTCTGCCTACTCTTTTATCAAAACACTAAATTTACTTTAAAGACTGACTGAGAAAATCCTTTCTCTAAAATTGATTATCTTTCTTTAAACTAGCCTTGTTTTTTTTCATGAAGATAATACATAATAATTGATATATCAAGGCTTTCATAGAATTCATAATTCAATAGGGTTCATGGGATGAAATAAGCACGATCAATGATTAAGAATCATCCAATAATTGATATACTAAAATTGCATAGGAGCGGGCTTTTACCCTGTGCGCACCCAAAGGGTAGCTAGCAGCTGCGGGTTTCCCTTGTCATCAAAAAAAATATATATATACTAAAATACCCACAACAAAAATCAAGAATTCATGATAAGAGAGTAAGTAAAACTTTCGAATGTAGTAAACCTTGGGATTGAAACCTTAATTGAACCTTGCTAACTAATATTTAGATGTATGGCGTGAGAAAAAACTCGTTCACTCACTATGATAGTCTTACATACCATAAGCGCTCTAAATTCTTGAGAATCTTTGGAGAAAAAGATACATTAACTCTAACTAGTTTTATTTCTTACTCTTACAGACACAAAATAGACCATGCCTAAGCACACAGCTGATCTACTAAGCTGCTGGATTAGAAGAGATGGAAGCAAGAGCCAGAAGAGATGGTGGAAAATCATTCCACATTGCATCTGGTGGACTGTGTGGAGAGAGAGAAATAGCAAACGTTTTGAAGATAAGTCCAATTCCAAATGGAATTGTATTGTATCTTTATTCTTTTGGTGGAAAACAAACAAACATAGAGGAATTAGAGCTTGTAGATCTGTTAGGCTCTATGTAAGTAGTTTCTCCCTTTCTCTATTTTTTTGTTTGTTTTGTTCCCTTTTGAAGGTCTCCAGCATATCCTTAATGCTGAGGAATACAACATTACCTTTCAAAAAAAAAAAACTAGTTTTAAACTAATTTCAACAACTAAATTACATTATTTTAAATAATAAATTAAACTAGGAATTAATTCAATTTTAGTTGAACTTATTTCAACAACTAAACTACATTAACTCTAACTGGTTTTAAACTGATTCAAACAACTAAATCCGTCAACTAAACCACATTATTTTAAATGATAAATCAAACTAGGGAGTCATTAAATTTTATTTGAACTTATTTCAACAACTAAACTACATTAACTCTAACTAGTTTTAAACTAATACAAATAACTAAATCCACCAACTAAACCACATTATTTTAAATAATAAATCAAACTAGGGGTTCGTTAAATTTTATTTGAACTTATTTCAACAACTAAACTACATTAACTCTAAGTGTCTCTAACTAGCTTTAGGCTAACTCCAACAACTAAATTCACCTATTAAACCACATTATTTCAAATAATAAATTTAAGTAAGGGTTAATGAAATTTTATTTGAACTAATTTCAACAACTAAACTAAATTATTAGCTCTAACTAATTTTGAATTAATTCCAACAACTAAATCCACCAACTAAACCACATTATTTCAAATAATAAATTAAAGTAGGGGTTAATGAAATTTTATTTGAACTAATTTCAATAACTAAACTACATTATTAGCTCTAACTAATTTTGAATTAATTCCAACAACTAAATCCACCAACTAAACCACAATATCTCAAATAACTAATCAAATTAGGGGTTAATTAAACTTTATTTGAATTTATTTCAACAACTAAACCACCTTACTACTAAACTAGTTTTAAACTAATTCCAACAACTAAACCACATTATTTTAAATAACTAATCAAGCTTTATTTGAACTTATTTCAACAACTAAACCACCTTAATGCTAAACTAGTTTTAAACTAATTTCAACAACTAAATTCACCAACTAAACCACATTATTTCAAATAATAAATTAAACTAGGGGTTAATTAAACTTTATTTAAACATATTTCAACAGCTAAGTTCACCAACTAAACCACATTATTTCAAATAACTAATCAAACTAGGGGTTAATTAAACTTTATTTGAACAACTAAACCACCTTAATGCTAAACTAGTTTTAAACTAATTCCAACAACTAAATTCACCAACTAACCACATTATTTCAAATAGTAAATTAAACTAGGGGTTAATTAAACTTTTAACTTTATTTGAACTTATTTAAACAGCTAAACCACCTTAATGTTAAACTAGTTCTAAACTAATTCCAACAACTAAATCCACCAACTAAGCCACATTATCTCAAATAACTAATCAAACTAGGGGTTAATAAAACTTTATTTGAACTTATTTCAACAACTAAAGTACATTAACTCTAACTAATTTTAAATTAATTCAAACATCTAAATCAAAGTCTAGGACAAGACAGACAACTATACTTTGTTACAAACTAATTCCAACAACTAAATCAAATTAAAGTTAAGCGTCAACACTAGATGGACACAAATTGATCTTGCAAGAAAAACAGTTATGTCATGTATAGGATCAACTAGTGTTGGTACTTATGCTTAACAAACGCATTATCCCTAAATTTAAAGCCAAGTGTCAACACTAGATGGACACAAATCAATCTTACAAGAAAATCAATTTTGTCATCAATAGGATCAACTAGTGTTGGTATTTATGCTTTACAAACACATTGTCCCTAAATTTAAAGCTAAGTGTCAACACTAGATGAACAAAAATCGATTTTGCAAGAAAATCAATTTGTCATCAATATGATCAACTAGTGCTGGTACTTATGCTTAACAAACACCTTATCTCTAAATTTAAAGTTAAGTGTCAACACTAGATAGACACAAGTCGATCTTACAAGAAAATCAATCTTGTCATCACTAGGGTCAACTAGTGTTGATACTTATGCTTTAACAAACATATTATCATCAAATTAAAGTTAAGTGTCAACACTAGATGGACACTAATCGATTTTACAACAAAATCAAATTTGTCATCTATAGAATCAACTAGTGTTGTCACTTATGCTAAACAAACACATTATCACTAAAGAACACTATAAAAATTCAAACAAACAAAATGCAAGTGTTGTACATTGAATAAAAGAAATCTAATATATACAATAATTAAACTTTTGGAGGAAAAAATACCTCGACTTTTTTTAATTAGGGATGGAGATGGAAGGGTTGGCGGTAGTTGGCTCGACGGCGTCGAAGATTGGAACCTTTAATTAAATTGTACCCCTGCACTTTAAATTTTGTACACCAAATTTGGTACATTAAATAGTTGTTGAATTTTTTCTTTAAAAAACTACTTTAACAACAAATTGATAGCACAAACGGCTTAGAGAACACATAAAAAGTTACTCTTATAAATCACAAAATGCCATAGTTCAATTTGATTTTTTTTCTCGAGAAAAAAAAAGAGCTAAGAGAAGATTACAGGCTTTCGGTAAGAATTCAAACTTAGTTATATATGGAGGGCCAATTGCGATAAGAAGTACTTTATTGAAAGTTGTTATAACTTTGTGTATTGTGTGAAGTGTGGATGCTCAGATATGGAGGGCCAAAAGTTGTTGGGATATAGGTTAGCTAAGTCTAGAGTGGAAGTGGGCTAGTCGTTTCGACGATTGGATGATTCTAACTCACCAGCTCACTCTCCGATGAATTCGCCTTTGGTCACGACTTAAACTAAAAAAGTTACTTCGCTTTGTTCTTGTTGGTTATAATAAGAGGGAGGAAAAAGTTCCTCTGTTATAGTGAGAGAAAATGATCAAAAGGGTCCTTAAGCACTAGTGAAAGAAATAATCTTGGAGCTAGGCAAATGGTCCCAACCCTCGTTAAGCACTAGAGCTACATAAACTGTTTTGCAACCAAACAAATCATCAAAAATTGCATCACTTCTCTGCCACTGTTAAGGGTAGAAATTTTACATCTGTAGCCTTAGTCCCTGTTAGTTATCATTGTTTGTTACCCTTACAACAACATCAAGTAGCATAGGTATTTCACCTTGAATGTCATCTGCTATGAATTTTTTTTGAAGCCTAGAGTCTACCGAAAATAGTCTATCTACCTTCTCAAACTCCACTTATGAAACTACAAACAAGACATGAATGTGCTAAGAAGTAAACCAGATGTGCTAGTAAAATGTTCACCAGATTTTTCCATGGATTATAAACACTTGATATGCTCAATTTACACTAGGAATTTTCAGTAAATGAATCAAACAGCCATGAAAAAACAGTAAACTTACGAGCTGCTGCGGCGGCGAGCTGCGAGCTGCGACTAGGCGGTTTCACAATATGAGAGACCACTTGGGTTTTGAGGGATTTTGGGAAAAATAATAGCCAGCTAATAATAAAATAACTGACCTCTGGAAATCAGATATCTTTTTTTTTTAAATAGTAATAATTATACTGATCACAGGATGTCGATATTTTAAAAAATTATAATATATATATATATATATATATTATCGACCTCTTAAGGCCGGTATTGGGAATTAAAATTATTAAATATCTTTAATAAATATCGACATTGAGACATCGATATTATTTAAATTAAATAATAATCTAAATATACCGACCATTTGAGGTCAGTGTTTCTTAATTTATTTTAATATACCTACCTCTTGAGGTCGGTTATATATATGACCTCCTAATTATATAATTTAAATATATCGATCAACAAAGGTTTATCAATATTAAATTTAATATATAAATCTCCAAATAGATTAGTGTTGACACCCAATTTTGGTCCTCCACAATGTATATTAATCATCGAGATTCTTTAAATTTCAAAAGATTTGAAATAATTGATTTTATAAAATTCGTAATGTTTTTCAAGTTATTTTATATTAGTTTAGTCACTTTTTATAATCTTAAAATAGTAATACATATATATATATATATATTATAAATTTGTATATAATTATTATATTTTATGAATAGTTGAAAATCATCTGAAAAGATTTTATTTTCTTACTTAAATGTTTTTATTACCAATTTAATTTAAATTATAGTTATAATTTTTAGTCAATTAGTTTATAATTAAGTTAATTATTTCATTTTGTTAAGCTTAGGAAAATGGTTCATTAATCATGATATTTAATTATTAGAGGAATTTACTACTTTAATCAATTTGAGTAAGACCTTAACTTCGATTGAAATTCATATGGTCATTTTCTTAATTGCAATTTTAGCTATTCCTCACATCATCCTAAACATAGGGGTGGGCGTTCGATCGGTTCGGTTTTTTCGTTTTCGATTTGGCAAAAATGTGAAACCAAACCAAATTGAAATAAATTCGATTAGATTATTACAATTTCGGTTCAATTATTTCGGTTTTCGGTTTAACCAAATTTAATAAATAGTGGTGCATTTTCAAAATTCAATCACTTTTGTTCACTTTTTTATGTTTTAAGTACGTCTCACTTTCTTTTTCCAGATACAAGGAACCCAAAAACAAACAAAACAAAACAAAGAGCATTATTATAGTTAGGCGAAATGGTCTAATAGATCCCTGTACTTGTATGAGTTTGTATTGTGAACCCTTTTACTTAATTCTTTATCAATTGAACCCTTAAACTTAATAAATCACAATTTATCAAACCCTCTGACCATTGACTAATCTTATGCGGCATCAAAATAGTTGAGTTGGCAAAAGTGCGTGAATTCACTCTTGTTAAGGCGAGTGACTATCCTATTTAAGTTAAAAAATATTTAAAAAATAGAAAAATAAAACAATAAAATAATGAAACTTTTTAAAAAAATTACAGTAACTAAAAAATGCTTTCTTCCTCGGCCAATCGGCCCACCTCCATTTTTAGCCATCTTCATGTCTGTCCGGTCCATTTTTCTTTGTTCTTCCCGCTTTTGTGAGTGAGCAGTAGTGGTCGTGCTCGACCGAGACCACTAATTCGCAATGGAGTGAGAGAGACGACGCAGGTCGGTGGAAAAAGAATGAAGCGGTGAGGGTGGGATCTAGTCACGACAGCGAAGAGGTTTTTCGGTCAGATCTAGTGGCCATGGTACGACGGAGATGATACGGGTGAGGAAGAGAGTACATGTGGTCGCCGGCAAGAGTTGCGACCATGACTGAGATGAAGACGGCGGCGAAGGCTTTAGATTTTGAGGGTTTCACGGTAGGAATGGGAAGATAAAGTATGGAGTTTCAAACAATAAAGAATAAATTAAAAATTATTATTTCATATTTTATTATATAATTTTGGTTAATAGTTTTCAAAAATAGTTAATTACGATAATTATGACTTGTCATTAATTTAGATGACGTGGATTTGATATATCATTTATTTAAAGGCGAGTGAACTACACACCTGATAAGAGGGTTTAAAAATCTTCTTTTGATGGGGTGTAAGGGTTCAGTTGATAAAAGATTAAATAGAAGGGTCCATAATACAAATGCGTATAAGGGTCCGTTAGACCATTTCGCCTTATAGTTATAACACCAAACAAGCTAAGCTAATAATTTATTTCCCCTTGCAAAGCAAGCACTCTTGAGCAAAGGCCAAACTTGGCTAGCTTCCAAACTTGGCTAACTCCTTCAGATCACGCCCATTCAGATTTTGCTCATAAAAAGATATGGAGTGAATAACATCAATTTGAGGTCAACTCTTGATGAAGCAGGCAAGCAGCCATGTATATATGTGCATAGTAACTTCGTAGCTTCATATGAATTTTCGAAGAATAAGGAAGGTACATGATTAATACTACAGAGGAATGTCACTAATGTATTTGCTTCATAGACGTTACTATATCCTTCCTCAAAGCTTACAAGTTACAGGAGAAGTAGCCTCTAATTAGCAAATTATTTGACCTTATGATATCAGTCAAAAAAACAGTCTTCCAACCAAGTCACTGAAAAATTGTTTTTCGTGTTACATTCCATTATAAATTTACCATCAAAATAAAGATTTCCATATGAGAGTTGGGACGCGATGAGCACTGACCTTCGAGGCGCGACTCGCGAGCGAGCACTGAGCAGTGGCCAATGAGAAGCGGCTTGCGGGCTGCGACTTGTGAGCACTTAGCGAGAACTGAGCAGGAGCAGCGGCTGACGAGAGTTGAGAGACGAGTTGTGGTGTAGCGTAACGTAAGTCGAGTGACGACTCACGTCTGACGAGAGTTGAGAGATGGGAGTTGGGGATTTCAGTTTAATGTTTTCTCATTTGGGAAAATTGGGTTTTGGGCCACATTTGAATATGGGTTGTGGGCTTACTATGTGGGCATCTCCAATCCAAACACCAAATTTCAGCATTATTTTTTATAGGGAAAATTGTATATAATAGCAAACTATTAATTTAAATTAAATGCTATAAATATAGTTTGATTTAATTGAACCCCATATCAAACTATTGTTATTTAACCTCTCTCCTGGTGAATCTCGCTCACCACTCTCGTTCTCTCCCTCGCCTCTCACTTTATACAAAAACCGCAAATTGTATAAAATGCGTTTGTGTTTGTATAAAGTGGGAGAAAATTGTATATATACATATATTTTCGTTCCTCTCTTTCCCCTCTCCTAGATCTCGCTCGCCACTCTCCCAGATCTCGCTCTCTCACTTCCCTCTCTCACTTTATACAAAAACGCAAATGTATAAAATGCGTGAAAATTGTATATATACATATATTTTCGTTCTCCTCTCTCCCCTCTCCCAGATCTCATTCGCCACTCTCTCAGATCTCGCTCGCTCACTCGTCTCTCTCACTTTATACAATTGATCTTTTTGTATATGTATACCAAAGCAGATTATACAACTGCTTTCTTTTGTATATGTATAGCGAAATATACATATTTATGTTTGCTATGGAGCGCAATTATGCAAAGTTTGATATAGCATACAAATATGAATTTTATGTTTGCTATATGTGAAAGATGCTCTTTTTTATATAATCAGCTCCAATCCACTGCACCAAATTTTACACCAAAAAGGATATTTTTCTCTCTTCATTATTATTATTTTTTATTTTATTTATATTTTCTTATTTCAAAAAACAAATTCTTTCTAAACACATTCACCATATATAATTCATATTATTTCCTTTTATAATCGTTTAATATAAAATTATTTTGTACAATAATTTTTTAAATAATATAAAATTGCTAACAAACATTATACATTATACATAATAATGGATAATACAAATAAAAGTGAAATCATTAATGAAATACAATTAAATAAACATTACATAATTGAAAACATTATTTTAAATTCTACATAAATATTCAACTTTCAAGATCACTATTGTGCTTCCATAAATGTTTTATTAATGCATTACGTAGTTCAAAATGAGCTTCTTTGTCCTTTATTTTTTTATATCGAGTTAGAAATTGTTGAAATTGATAATTTTCATCTATTGCCATTTCTACGGTCGGAGTTGGACCTTCCGACGCATCTTGAATTGGTGCATTAAGATTATGATCATTCTCAATTATCATGTTGTGCATTATAATACATGAAGTTAATATATCATGTAGCACTTCTTTTTAAAATTACTATGTATTTTATATTTCAATTTTGATGTATGTCAATTACTACTTTGTTGAATGTTTATTATTTTTGGTTATCTTTAAGTACATTGTATTATTTGTTTAAAAATTTATATGTTTGCATTTTTAATTTTTGTGAAGGTTAATTGTAATTTATAGTAGAATTAACATAAATTTATTTTTTTTTAAAAGTCATATATAGAAAAATTAATTTATAAAAAGCTAAATTTTATATCTAAAATTAATATTATAAAAACTAATTAAATATACAAGAGATTTAATTAAAACATACAATTTATATAATGTTTAATTAAAAGTTTGTATGATGAAATAATATTAAAATATTCAAAAAGTGAATTGGTGTGATGAATACTGTTACACCAATTTTGGTCTAACACTGTTCACACACCAAATTAGGTGTAAAAATTGGTGTAGGTTGGAGCTCAAAACACCAAATTTTACACCAAATATAGGATTTGGTGTAAAATTTAGTGTTGAATTGGAGATGGTCTGAGGCATTGCCGTATGGGATAGAGTAATTTAATATTATAATTTACAAGGTGTAAAAATTATATATATAATTCCTATTATTTCGGTTAACCAATTTTCTTTAGCTGAAATCGAACCCAAAAACTGAAATATTGAAATTTGATATCGAAATCGACCAAAATAACTAAAAAATTGAAATCAAAATTAAAAAAAAAATTGGTTCGGTTGGTTTTTTTTATTTTAACCATATTATGCACAACCCTAATTACGGAGGTTTTCATAAAATTTTTTGAGAAAAAAATTTCATGTGCTTTGGATGCTAGATTCATGGGCTAATACACACGAAAAATCAGTGAATTTGGGCGATTATTAAAAAAGGGCTTATAAATGCAGAAATAGACATTAAAAAAATGGTGAGTATACGTGAAAGTTTCTCAACTCATTACGGAGGTCTGCATAATTTTTTTGAAAAAAAAATTGTGGGTGCTCTAGGTGCCAGATCCATGGACTAATACACACGAAAAATCATAAAATTTGGGGGCTTCTTAAAAAAGGGCTTATAAATGTGGAAATGACATTAAGAAAATGGTGTGAGCATATGTGAAGGTTCTCAACTCATTACGGAGGTCCTCATAAAGTTTTTTTAGAAAAAAAAATCGGGTCTCCGGGCGCCAAATCCATGGATTAACACACAAAAAATCGGAGAATTTGGGCGGTTCTTAAAAAAAGGTTTACAAATGCGGAAATAGGCGTTAAAAAAATGGTGTAAGTATACGTGAAGGTTCCCCAACTCATGATGGAGGTCCTCATAAAGTTTTGTGAGAAAAAATATTTGGGTGCTCCGGGAGATAGGGGAATTTGGGCAATTCGTCAAAAATGACTTGTAAATCCGAAAATGGGCATTTAAAATATGGTGTGAGTATACGTGAAAGTTCTTGAATTCATTATGGAGCTCCTCATAAAGGTTTTTGAGAAAACAATTTTGAGTGCTTCAGGCGCCAGATCCATGTGCTAATACACACGAAAAGTTGAGAAATTTGGGTGATTCTTAAAAGAGGGTTTGTAAATGCGGAAATGGATGTTAAAAAAATGGTGTGAGTATACGTGAAGGTTCCCCAACTCATTACGGAGGTCCTCATAAAGTTTTTGGAGAAAAAAATTTTGGGTGCTCCGGGCGCCAAATCCATGGGCTGATACACAAGAAAAATCAGAAAATTTGGGTGGTTATTAAAAAAGGCTTGTAAATGCAGAAATGAGCTCTAAAAATGGCATGAGTATACGTCAAGGTTCTCCAATTCATTACGAAGGTTCTCATAAATTTTTTTGAGAAAAAATTGCAGGTGCTCCGGGCGCCAGATCCAGGGCTAAAATATACGAAAAATTGAGATATTTGGGCGGTTCTTAAAAAGGATTTGTAAATGTGAAAGTGAGCATTAAAAAATGGTGTAAGTATACGTGAAGGTTCCCCAACTCATTACAGAGGTCCTAATAAAGTTTTTTGAGAAAAAAATTAGGGTTCTCCGGGCGCCATATCCATGGATTAATACACACGAAAAATCAGGGAATTTGGGCGATTCTTAAAAAAGGGTTTGCAAATACAGAAATGAGCGTTAAAAAATGGTGTAAGTATACGTGAAGGTTCCCCAACTCAGGATGGAGGTCCTTATAAAGTCTTTTGAGAATTTTTTTTTGGATGCGCCGGCCGATAAATCCATAGGTTAACACATGAAAAACAGGGCAATTTGGGCGGTTCTTAAAAAATGACTTGAAAATTCGAAAATGGGCATTAAAAAATGGTGTAAGTATACCTGAAGGTTCCCCAACTCATTACGGAGCTCCTCATAAAGTTTTTTGTGAAAACAATTGTGTGTGCTTCAGGCGCCAGATCCATGGGCTAATACACATGAAAAATCTGGAAATTTGGACGATTCTTAAAAAAAAGGTTAGTAAATGCGGAAACAGACGTTAAAAAAATGGTGTGAGTATACGTGAAGGTTCCACAAATCATTACAAAGGTCCTCATAAAGTTTTTGGAGAAAACAAATTTGGGTGCTCCAGGCGCCAAATCCATGGGATGATACACACGAAAAATCAGAAAATTTGGACGGTTCTTAAAAAAAGGCTTGTAAATGCGGAAATAAGCTTTAAAAAATAGTATGAGTATAAGTGAAGGTTCCCCAACTCATTACAAAGGTCCCCATAAAATTTATTGAGAAAAAAATATCGGGTCCAGGCGCCAGATTCATGGGCTAATATTAACACACGAAAAATGGAGAAATTTGGGCGATTCTTAAAAAACGACTTGTAAATTAGAAAATGGGGGTTAAAACAATGGTGCGAGTATACGTGAAGGTTCCCCAACTCATTACATAGGTCCTCTTAAAGTTTTTTGAAAAACATATTTGGGTGATCCGGGCGCCAGATCCATGGGCTAATACACACGAAAAATTGTGTAATTTGGGTGGTCTAAAAAAAGGCTTGCAAACGTGGAAATGGGTGTTAAACAATTGTATGAGTATACGTGAAGGTTCCCCAACTCGATATGGAGGTCCTCGCAAAGGTTTTGAGAGAGAAAATTTGGGTGCTCCGGGCGCCACATCCATGGGTATTAACACACAAAAAATAAGGGAATTTTGACTGTTCTTAAAAAGGGGTTTGTAAATGCGAAAATAGGCGCTAAAAATATGGTGTGAGTATACGTGAAGGGTCCCCAACTCATTACGGAGGTCCTTATAAAGTTTTTTGTGGAAAAATTTTTTCGGTGCTCTGGGCGCTAGATCCATGGGCATTACACATGAAAAATCAGGGAATTCGAGCGGTTCTTAAAAAATGGCTTGTAAATGTGGAAATGAGCGTTAAAAATGGTGTGATTATACATAAAGGTTCCCCAACTCATTACGGAGGTCCTCATAAAAAAATTTTAAAAAAAGGTTTCGGGTGCTCCGAGCGCCAGTTCAATGGCCTAATACACACGAAAATTTAAGGATTTGGGCGGTTCTTAAAAGAGGACTTGTAAATACAAAAATGGGGGTTAAAAATGGTGTGAGTATATGTGAAGGTTCCCTAACTTATTACGGAGGTCTTCATAAAGTTTTTTGAGAAAACAATTCGGGTGCTCCGGGCGCTTGATCCATGGGCTAATAAACACGAAAAATTGGGGAATTTGGGAGGTTCTTAAAAAAGGGCTTGTAAATGCGGAAATGGGGGTTAAAAATGGTGTGATTATACGTGCCCAACTAATTACATAAGTCATCATAAAATTTTTTGAAAAAAAAATCTGGGTGCTCCGGACGCTAGATCCATGGGCTAATACACACGAAAAATTAGGAAATTTAGGTGGTTCTCAAAAAATGGCTTGTAAATGCAGAAATAAGCGTTAAAAATTAGTGTGGTTATACGTGCAGGTTCCCTTAGTCTTTACGGAGTTCCTCATAAAGTTTTTTGAGAAAAATTTTCGAGTGCTCCGAGTGCCAGATCCATGGGTTAATGAAAAGAAAAGCGGAGGCCCGCCATCTGCTAGCATTGTGGTTTTCCATCGATTCTTTATCAATGGTCCACCCTTTCTTTGAACCTTGTCAATGATCAAACTTAAAGATATGAACTGAGTGCCACATACAAAAAAATGGGAAATATGGGTGGTTCTAAAAAAAAGGCTTGTAAATGTGGAAATAGGCGTTAAAAAAATGGTGTGAGTATACGTGAAGGTTCCCTACACATTACGGAGGTTCTCATAATATTTTTTGAGAAAAAAATTTCGGGTGCTCCGGGCGCCAAATTCATGGGCTAATGAACACGAAAAATTGGGGAATTTGGGCGGTTCTTAAAAAAAGGCTTTTAAATGTGGAAATAGGCGTTAAAAAAATAGTGTGAGTATAAGAGAAGGTTCCCCAACTCAATACGGAAGTACTCATAATTTTTTTTGAGAAAAAAAAATTTGGGTATTTCGAACGCCAGATTCATGGGCTAATACACACGAAAAATTAAGGAAATTTGTTTGGTTCTTATAAAAATGCTTGTAAATGCGGAAATGGACGTTAAAAAAATGGGGTGAGTATACGTGAAGGTTCTACAACTCATTACGGAGGTCATCATAAAGTTTTTTTTTTGGTGCTCCGGGCGCTATATCCATGGGCTAATACACACGAAAAATCGAGAAATTTCGACGGTTCTTAAAAAAAGGCTTGCAAATGAGGATATGAGAGTTAAAAAAATGGTGTGAGTATACATGAAAGTTCCCCAATTCATTTAGAAGGTCCTCATAAAGTTTTTTGAGAAAAAAAAATTTGTGTGCTTCGGGTGCCAGATCCATGAGCTAATACACACGAAAAATTGGGGAATTTATGCATGTCTTATAAATGTGGAAATTGACCGTTAAAAAATTGGTATGAATACGTGAATGTTCCTCAACTTATTACGGAGGTCATCATAATGTTTTTTGAGAAAAACAATGTCGGGTGTTCCGGGGGCCTAATACATGGGCTAATGCACAAGAAAAATTAAAAAATTTGGGCGATTCTTAAAAAATGGCTTGTAAATGTAGAAATGGGCGTTAAAAAAGGTGTGAGTATACCTGAAGGTTCCCTAACTCATTATGAAGGTCCTCATAAAGTTTTCTAAGAAAAAAATCGGGTGCTCTGGACACCAAATCCATGGGCTAATACACACGAAAAATCGAGGAATTTGGGCTGTTCTTAAAAAAAAGGATTGTAAATTCGAAAATGGGCGTTAAAAAAATGGTGTGAATATAATTGAATGTTCCCCAACTCATTACGGAGGTCCTCATAAAAGTTTTTTGAGAATTTTTTTTTGAATGCGCCAGGCTCCAAATCCATGGGCTAATACACATGAAAAATCGAGGAATTTAGGTGGTTCTTACAAAAGGGCTTGCAAATGCAAAAATGGGCGTTGAAAAATGGTGTGAGTATCCGTGAAGGATCCCCAACTCATTATGGCGGTCCTCATAAAACTGAAAAGATTTTTGGGTGCTTCGAGCGCCAGATCCATAGGCTAATACACACGAAAAATCGAATAATTTGGGCGGTTCTTAAAAAAAGGCTTGTAAAAGTGGAAATGAGTGTTAAACAAATAGTGTAAGTATACGTGAAGGTTCCCCAATTCATTACGGAGGTCTTCAAAAAGTTTTTTGAGAAAAATAATTTGGGTGCCTCGGGAGCCAGATCCATGGGCTAATACACACGAAATATTATGAAATTTGGGCGGTTCTTAAAAAAGGGCTTGTAAATGAGGAAATGGGCGTTAAAAAAATGTTGTAAGTATACAGTAAGTTTTCCCAACTCATTATGGAGGTTCCCATAAAACTTTTTGAGAAAAAATATTCGAGTGCTCCGAGCGCTAGATGCATGGGCTAATACACACGAAAAATTGGGTAATTTGACGATTTTTAAAAAAGAGTTTGTAAATGTGGAAATGAGCGTTAAAAAATGATGTGAGTATACGTGAAGGTTCCCCAACTCATTACGGAGGTCCTCATAAAGTTTTTTGAGAAACAAAAGTCGGGTGCTCTGGGGGCTTGATTCATGCGCTTATACACAAAAAATTGAGGAATTTGGGTGGTTCTTAAAAAAAGACATGTAAATGCGGAAATAGACGTTAAATAAATGGTGTGAGTATACGTAAAGGTTCCCTACTCATTACATAGGTCTTCTTAAAGTTTTTTGAGAAAAATTTTAGGGTGCTCCGGTCGCCAGATCAATGGGCTAATATACACGAAAAATTAGAAAATTTGGGCGATTCTTAAAAAAGGGATTGTAAATGCGGAAATTGATGTTAAAAAAATGATGTGAGTATACGTGAAAGTTACCCAACTCATTTCTTAGGTCCTTATAAATTTTTTTGAGAAAAAAAATTCGAGTGCTCCAGGCGCCAGATCCATGGGCTAATACACACGAAAAATCAAAAAATTTTGGCGATTCTTAAAAAAGGGCATGTAATTGTAAAAATAAAAAAATGGTGTGAGTATACGTGAAGGTTCTCCGAGTCATTACGGAGGTCCTCATAAAGTTTTTTGACAAAAAAAATCGGGTGCTATGGGCGTCATATCCATGGGCTAATGCACACGAAAAATTTGGAAATTTGGGCGGTTCTTAAAAAAGGGCTTTTAAATGTGGAAATGAACATTAAAAAATGGTGTGAGTATACGTGAAGGCTCACCAACTCAAAACGGAGGTCCTTATAAAGTTTTATGAGAAAAGAATTTCGGGTGCTCCGAGAGCCATATCCATCGACTACACACAAAAAATCGATAAATTTGGGTGGTTTTTAAAAAGGGATTGTAAATGTGGAAATTGGCGTTAAAAAGATGGTGTGAGTATACGCGAAGGTTTCTCAACTCATTACAGAGGTCCTCATAAAGTTTTTTGAGAAAATAATTTCAGGTGCTCCGGGCGCAAAATCCATGGTCTAATACACACAAAAAATGGGGTATTTGGATAATTCTTAAAAAAGAGCTTGTAAATGCGGAAATTGACGTTAAAAATTGGTGTGAGTATACGTGAAGGTTCCTCAACTCATTACGGAGGTCCTCATAAAGTTTTATGAGAAAAAAAATTGGGTGTTGCGGGCGCTAGATCTATGGGCTAATACACACGAAAAATCAGAGAATTTGGGCGGTTCTTTAAAAAGGGTTTGTAAATGTGAAAATGGGCGTTAAAAAAATGATGTAAGTATACGTGAAGGTTCCCCAACTCATTACAGAGATTCTCATAAAGTTTTTTGAGAAAAAAATGTCGTGTGGTTTGGGCGCCAGATCCATAGGCTAATTCACACGAAAAATTGGGAAATTTGGCGGTTCTTAAAAGAGAGTTTGTAAATGTGGAAATTAATGTTAAAAAGTTGGTATGAGTATACGTGAATGTTCCCCAACTCATTATGGAAGTCCTCATAAATTATTTTGTGAAAAAAAATGTCGGGTGCTCCGGTGGCCTTATCAATGGGCTAATACACACGAAAAATCAAGAAATCTAGGCGGTTCTTAAAAAAGGAATTGTAAATGCGAAAATGGGCATTAAAAAATTGTGTGAGTATACGTGAAGGTTTCTCAACTCATCGCGGAGGTCCACATAAAGGTTTTTGAGAAAAATATTTCGGGTGTTCCGGGCAACAAGTCTAGGGGCTAATACACACGAAAAATTGAGGAATATGGACGGTCCTTAAAAAAGAGCTTGTCAATGCGAAAATGGGCGTTAAAAAATGGTGTGAGTATACGTGAAGGTTCTCCAACTCATTACAGAGGTCTTCATAAAGTATTTTGAGAAAAAAAATTTGGTGTTGCGGGTGTCAAATTCATGGGCTAATTAATACACACGAAAAATCAAGGAATTTGGGAGATTCTTTAAAAAGGGCTTGTAAATGCTTGAAATGGGCGTTAAAAATGGTGTGAGTATACGTGAAAGTTCCTCAATTCATTATGGAGCTCCTCATAAAGTTTTTTGAGAAAACAATTCTGAGTGCTTCACCCGCCAGATCCATGGGTTAATAAACATGAAAAATCAGGGATTTTGGGGGGTTCTTAAAAAAGGCTTGTAAATACGGAAGTAGACGTTAAAAAAATAGTGTGAGTATACGTGAAGGTTCCCCAACTCATTTGGAGGTCCTCATAAAGTTTTTTCAGAAAAAAATTGGGTGCTCTGGCGCCATATCCATGGGTAGACGAAAAATCGGAGAATTTGGGTGGTTCTTAAAGAAAGGATTGTAAATGCAGAAATGGGCGTTAAAAAAATGTTGTGAGTATATATGAAGGTTCCCAAACTCATTACGGAGTTCCTCATAAAGGTTTTTGAGAAGAAAAAATTCCGGTGATCCGAGCTCCTGTTCCATGGGCTAATACAGACGACAAATCGGGGAATTTGGGTAGTTCTTAAAAAAGGGATTGTAAATGTTGAAATGACCGCCAAAAATGGTGTGAGCATACGTGAAGGTACCCAACTCATTACGGAGGTCCTCATAAAGTTTTTTGAGAAACAAATGTTGGGTGCTCCGGGGGCCTGATCTATGGGCTAATACAAATGAAAAATCGAGAAATTTGGGTGATTTTTAAAAAGGGATTGTAAATGTAAAAATGAGCGTTAAAAATGGTGTGAGTATACGTGAAGGTTCCTCAACTCATTACGGAGGTCCTCATAAAGTTTTTTGAGCAAAAATATTAGGGTGCTCTAGGCGCCAGATCAATGGACTAATACACATGAAAAATTGAGAAATTTGGGCGGTTCTTAAAAATGGGATTGTAAATGTGGAAATGAGCGTTAAAAATGGTGCGAGTATATGTTCCCCAACTCATTATGGAGGTCCTCATAAAGTTTTATGAGAAAATTTTTGGGTGCTCCGAGTGCCTGATCCATGGGCTAGTACACACGAAAAATCAGGGAATTTGGGAGGTTCTTTAAAAAGGGCTTGTAAATGCAGAAATAGGTGTTAAAAAATAGTGTAGGTATATATGAAGGTTCCCCAACTCATTACAGAGGTCCTTATAAAGTTTTTTGAGAAAAAAATTTAGGTGCTCCAGGAGATACACACGAAAAATTGGGGAATTTGAGCGGTTTTTAAAAAAGGGCCTGTAAATGTGGATATGGGCATTAAAAAATGGTGTGACTATACGTGAAGGTTCCCCAAATTATTATGGAGGTACTCATGAAGTTTTTTGAGAAAAAAACTTCTAGTGCTCCGGTTGATAGATCTATGGGCTAATACACACGAAAAATTAGGAAATTTGAGCGGTTCTTAAAAAATGGCTTGTAAATGCGAAAATAGACGTTAAAAAATGGTGTGAGAATAGCTAAAGGTTTCCCAACTCATTAAGGAAGTCCTCATAAAGTTTTTTCAGAAAAAAATTCGGTTGCTCCGGGCGCCAAATCCATGGGCTAATATACACGAAAAATTAAGAAATTTGGGCGGTACTTAAAAAATGGCTTGTAAATGCGGAAATGGACTTTAAAAAAATGGTGTGAGTATACGTGAAGGTTCCCCAACTCATTACGGAGGTCCTCAAAAAGTTTTATGAGAAAAGAATTTCGGGTGCTCCGGGTGCCAAATCCATGGGCTATACACACGAAAAAATGAGGAATTCGAGTGGTTCTTAAAAAAGGGCTTGTAGATGCGGAAATGGACGTTAATAAAATGGTGTGAGTAATCGTGAAGGTTACCCAACTCATTACGGAGGTCCTCATAAAGCTTTTGAGAAAAAAATTATGGGTGCTCCGGGCGCCAGATCTATGGGCTAATACACACGAAAAATTGGGGAATTTAGGTGGTTCTTAAAAAAGGGCTTGTCAATGCGGAAATGGGTGTTGAGTCCCAATTTTGACCCTCCACAATATAAATTAATTATCGAGCTTCTTCAATTTCAAACGATTTATAATAACTAGTTTTACAAAAACTTAAAAAATAATATATATAGTTTACAAATTATTTTAAATAGTTTTGTCACTTTTATAATTTTTAAATAATATATATGTTTTATATAATTATGTGTATGATTAATGTATTTTATGAATATTTAAAAATCATCTCAAAAAAATTTTATATTTTAATATTTTATTAGTGATGGTTGTAATTTTGAATTAATGAATTTTATGAAATTCAAAATACTTGCAAGTTATTTTTAAAAGTAATTTTGTCTTTTTGTAATCATTTTAAATATTGAATATGTATATTTCTACAATCATGTTATTTTATAAATATTTGAAAATCATCTAAAAAGGATTTTACAATTTTTAGTTAAATATTTTATTAGTTTAATTTACTTTAAGTTATAGTTATAATTTCGAGTTAATTAGTTTTGTAATTAAATTAATTAGTTTATAATCTAATTAATTATTTTATTTTGTTAAGATTAAGAAGCTCGTTAATTAATTTATGAAAATTTATCTTGTTACAATTTTTAGCCAATTGTTTATCCTATCCTTAACCCATTAAAAGACCAAGTTTGGGCCTTACTTCCAATTTCCAGTGGCCCACATCATAATTCCCAACCCATACATACCAATTTGCCAGCCCAATAACCCACAACATTACATACACCAATGTTCTTAATAACATAATAAGACTCAGCATACGTACAACAACATCAATACCAAAAACCGACCCCACCCACGTCTTCTTCCCCTTGAAACGCGAAGAAACCCAGAAATAACAAGAGCAGTACCAAACGACCCCTGCACATGCTTCTTCTTCACACAAAAATTCCAGCAATTCTGGCGAGAAATCTGCGAAATTGTCCAGACCCTGTAGCAGTCGACCAATCCTCTTTTCAGAAATTTTCCATCCCTTTCACTGTTCCTTGAAAAAAAAAAGGGGGAAAGGGATTCAAATTTCAAAATTTAAAATTATGCCCGTTTCCCCCTAATTTCCATCTATATATTCATCTCTTTGGGTCACAACTAAGAAAGAAGAAAATTTTTTTTACAGAAAAGCACAACCAGAGATAGAGGAAAACACAGTGATATAGGTTCAAAAGAGGATTTTGATTTCTATACGCTAAGTTAAAAAAAAAATTGAATCTCGAGCTCTCGTCTTAAGCTCTTCATTCTCTATCATCGAAAACTTTCGTCGGAATTCTTTTCACGTGGTGGTGAAATAGCTCACCTCAACTCGTTCGCCCTAGTTCCTGCCCGGAAAAAGGTGAACTCTTCTCATCTTTTTTTTCTTTAGCAACTCTTGGCTAGTTAATCTTAGTATTATTGGGTTTTCATATGGTAGAATTTAATTGTGTTGATGATTTTAGCTGAAAATGTTCTTCCCCTATGTCTACTGTTATGAAGTATTGGGACATTAACATAAATATTTAGCAGGTATTTCTATCCATTAATATTGAATCGACCCTAATGCAAACTTACTTATGCCCCGTTTCATTTTTTTTTCTAATTCTGAAATGCTCTTCTATAATGTTTCAAGTTTAAATTTCACACCATAGTTCAAGGTCGTACAAGCCTTGATTTATTTCTGGTTTTTCCTTTCATGCCCTGTTGCCCTTGGCTGTCCAAATTTTATTTTTGCATCTTGTCTTAATAAATTTTACATAATAACGCATATTAGTTTGTAGTTTGTCGCAATCTTGGTTATAGATCGGGTTTTGTTAAGGTGTCAATTTTTGCACCAAAGGGTGAATGTATCAAATTTGGTGTTGAGAACTTGCAGTAGCTTTCTTTTCTCTTTCTATTGGTGGTGGTTAAAAGCTTACTTTGTTAATCTCTTGTTGATTACGTTTATTATGGAAAGTGTAGAATAAAAGATTAGAACAAAGAATATCTTGCTTGCTATAGATTAGTGGTAGGTAACTTTGTCCTGATCAATTTGATCTATGAGATCATTGGCATGTGATATTGGTTGAGCTATTTTTATTTTACCGTGTTGTTGACATTTATATATAACTAGTACTAGTATAAAAACATGTTGGCCTAGTGACCTGGAAATACAATATTTGCCCAGTTGTCTTCACTGGGAAATTATCTCCAAAGCTCCCATTTGTTTACATAATATTAGTCAACATGTGTACTAGTTGAGCATCATCATTTTAGGGATAATGAGTGTTTGCTAACAATATGGAAAGTCATAGTAATATTCAGTTTTGTTCCTTTTACATGTGATATGAATGATTACTAATCTTTATCCTTCTTTTCTTGCATGAACTCCCTCGGATGAGCCTCATAAGCTTCCGTCTTTCCTCCCTTTGCATTTTGAGAGGGTCATAAAGGCCCAAAATTTTTTTATCGAGTCATCTAACCTTGAGAAATCGAAGAACAAGTCTTTGAAGTTGATGTACAGGTCTCGGAAAGCAAAAAAATGGGTTGTATACATCCGATATACACTAATATACAGCCGGTGTATACAAAAAGGGGATTGGTTTAAAGGCCAAAATTTTCAGCAAAATTGGCCCAAAAAGGGGGCCCAAATTCATTTCTCCTTTACCTTTAATTTATTTATTGGTTTTTTTTTTATCCTTAACTCTAACTTTAGAATTGTTAATTAGCTTAATTAATTTCCCCAAAAGAGGAGTTATATTCTTTGTGTTGGTTTAATTTTTAATACATTTCATGTTTTGTGTTCATTTATTTTAGTAATTAAGTATATTGGTCAAAATTTTATATCTTCAATTAAGTTAAACTTTTTGTACTTGAAAAGAGATGTTCTTTAATGCTTTTTGCTTAATCATATTTTACTCATGTTAAAGTTGTTTTAAGTTAAAGTATTTTTCATCAAATAAATTTTAAAAAATGTTAGCCAAAACCTTTTCAATTAATTAAAAATAGTAATACCTTACTTAATCATTTTCTCAAAAGGTTTAGTCAATTAATTCAAAATGATATTCATGCTTTAATTTATTAAATTGGTTTAAATTATTATTTCAAAATGAATCAAATAAATTCTAATTAATCTAATTCTATTAATATTCTAATCACTTTTTTCGAGTCAAATGTTCCATTTTGGATCCCTTTCTCTAAAATATAGAATAATATAAAATGCGTCATTTATTTAATTATTTTTTCTCAAAGTTAATCAAATATTGTAAGTTATTTTTTTTTTGTTTTAATGTTAAATTGTTATTTTCGTAAAAATAGTCAAATATATTTTAGTCAAGTCGCAGGTCAACCGCATGTTAGCGGACACTTTGAATGCTTAAACCCTTCTCGAAGTGTAAATTGAACCCCGAACCCTCTTTGGTATTTTCAAATGATTTTTTCTGTTTAAATCTTTGAAAAGAGTTTTCTTATTTTTTTTTAAAATTAAGTGGCGACTCTTTTCTAAGTATTTTTCTCAAATTGTTTTATACTTAGAACATTTCAAAAAGTGATTTTTCTAAAGAGATAGTCAAAGTACGACACAACAGAAATGCAACTCTACTGGGGATTCAATTAGGTTCTAACCATAATGACTTGACTCTCTTTGACTATTTGCTAATATTTGTTGAATTGTTTTACCTCAAATGTGCCTTATTTGCTTAAATTGTGATATCAACTGTCATTGCATGCATATCATTTATTCCGTCAAATGACATTTTTTTTACTTAAAGGACGATTATGCGGGCCGCAGACGTTCGTTAACCAAATTGTTCTCGGGACACCTTGACGAATGTAGTTGGCTACTGGATAGTCAACGGTCGTTAACTGTCTCAGCCCAAGTAGTCCGCTTGGGTCACCAGTCCACTTCAAATAAACCCCACTCTTAGTCAAGACTAGTATAGAGCTAAACCAAATCCCAAGTTTAGCGCATTTGAACTAAGTTGACCCAACACCCAAGGAGTGTTTGGGCCCATTAGAAGTCCACCTTGTGTCTATTTGGCCCATTGGTCAATAAAAGACAACCATACTTGTGTGTTTTTAATTTGAAGGATGTATACGCCATTTAGCAAACCATTGTCTCTTGGGGTTGAGTTTTAATCGTTTGTTCAAGTCGAAGGAGAATCAAATTATCATTGCATCCAAGAGCGTGGACATTCGAAGATGACAAGAAATCAAGGACATATGATCTTTCCTTGGAAGCATAGATTAGGATTGAACCCCTGTGCGGGACTGATATTTTGTATCCCATTTCCCCTATTATGTATCCCATTTAGTTTATTCGTAAAACTTGTATAAATTTAGGTTTTGGGGCAATGAAATGTTTCAAATGGCGTCATATATCCTTCAATTCGATAGACCCACCTTTGGCATAAAAAGGTCACAAGTTTAGGACGCGATATAAAGTGTGCTACCTGATATGATTGCTTTGTGCTGTGATGTGTCACTTTGTCTAAAACAGAATTAATCCACTCTTGTTTCTTAGAGCACTCTAAGCATATATTAAAATTCACAACAACAAAGTCCGTCCAAATTACTTCTGAAGTGTTGTCCAAGTTTCTCAAAAATATATAAATCTTCTACTCCAAAAATTTCCTAAGTTTTTATTCGTCCATCACAGAAAGGTCGATTTGCTAGAATGTCTGAAAAGAGTGTCAACACACTAATCCCACCCATCGCTTTGGTTAGTGATGAAGAAACTGAAGAGTCAATGTTCAGAAAATTTGTCGAGACTAGAGAGAGGATAGCTGCAGCCAAAAGGAGACTTGTAGTACTAGACCAAACTGAATGGATACTACAAGAGAGAATTATTGAGGTTGACATGGAAACAGCCCCGGTGAAAAGAAATATTGCAAAAATTGATCATGAGATAATTAATATCACTAAAGCGTCTGCAAGGATCCTCGAAATTGAACGGGACATTAAGGAATTAAATTTTGGGAATGCTTCCTCCATGAGGGGAAATGGTAAAACAAAAGTAGGTTCAGATGACGAGAGTACCGGATCGTCACCCTACAGTTGAAGAAGAAGGAAAAAAGCATTTGGGTAGATTTAGGTTCATGTAACACTTTTCTTATGTTTGTCATGTTATTTTTTAAAATTTTATTGTAATCAAGAACTACGCGAGACTTGAGCCTATAGGGGGTACGTAGGAAGCTCTCTTCAAGCCTAGTCTCTCTATCAATTTTGGGAAGGGTACGTTTATGTTATCTTATGTAATTCGAACTACGTCGGGCCTGATTTCCTTGGTGGATACGTAGGCAGCCTACTTAAGGCTCGGTCCCTATCTTTTCAATTTTTATTCTCCCTTATTAGTGAATGATTCTGAATAGTTCCGCCTACAAAAGCATATGAGTGGAAGAAATTAGCAAGATTCTATGCATGTCTACCTTTCCAATTCAATTGCAAAAAAAAATTATTTCCACTTGAGTCCTCAAATTCACCCGAAATATTTTCGTGGATTAATCTGCTTGAAGCAAAATGACACTTGTGTGTTTATTTTTCTGTCATCTTATTTGCATATCTCGTCAAAAACAAAAACTAACACATATGTCTTTTGAGTTGTTCTTCTTTACAGGTAAAAACTGATCTGTGTTGAAATCAAACTGACCGATCATCCCCACTTTACAAGATCTAAAGCAGTTATACCATCCTTCCCTGATCATTCTTTGGAGAAAGGCAAGAGCAAAATGACCGGTACTTCTGAAGAAACAGGAATAGTGGACGTGACCATCAGAAATGCTGAACTCACTGATCAGAGTGAGTTAATCTCTCAGTTAATGCAACGAATTGCAAACATGCAGGAAGAGTTTCAACAGACTAAAGATCTGGCAAAACTGGCCATTGCATCAAATGAACCCCCCCTTGAAACTAGAAGACCTTCTCCTCCTTTTCCATCACTAAGTTCCCCATTACCCAACTATTTCCCTACCCATACCAAAGGACCCATCACTTCCACTTCTAACCCTCCTACTATCGACTTAACTGTATCCAACACTCCTTATGCCAGCACTTCTTACCAAACACCACCACCACTACCAAATCAGAACCAAACACCTAACACTAATCACTCCCAAAACTTCACACCAACACACCAAATCCCACCCCCAGTCTCCAATAATCCACGTGTTTTGCCTAGCCAACCTGTATACCCTTCCATAACATTCCAAACTCCACCAGCCTATACAATCCCTGAACCATGTCCTAGCTTTCCTGTTCAACCGGAGCTGGATCACTATGAAGAAATGGAGAAGGAATGGAGGTTGAGAGAAGAAAAACGTGAACACAAAATGAATGTTATGAAGGATGCCATCTCTGAGGCAGTAAAAAGTATCCAATCTTCGAGGAAGATAACATGACTTGAGTATGAGAACCTTTGCATGCACCCTGACTTGGAAATACCCGAAGGTTACAAAATTCTAAAATTTGAAACCTTCAATGGTATTGGTAATCCCATGGCTCACCTACGAGCTTATTGTGACAAACTCGTGGGTATCGGGAAAAATGATGCATTAATTATGAGGTTGTTTAGTCGAAGCCTCAGCGGGGAGGCGTTAGAATGGTTCACATCTCAAGAACTCCGTCAGTGGTCTACATGGGGGGCTCTGGCCAAAGATTTTTTGGAAAGATTCCAGTTTAATGTCGAAGCTATCCCTGACAGATATTATTTGGAAAAAATCAAGCAAAAGACCACGGAGGACTATCGTGAATATGCATATCGCTGGAGGAAAGAAGCTGCAAAGGTACAATCTGTGATGATTGAAAACGAAATAACCTCTGCTTTTATTCGAGCTCAGGAGCCCGAGTATTATGAAAGGATGTTGCCCATGATGGGAGAGAAGTTTTCGGAGCTGATCAGAATGGGAGAAGCCATAGAGGATGGCCTCAAGTCTGGAAAGGTTACAAGTCTCATTGCCTTGCAGGCCGCCAACAAATCCTCACCATCCATGGCCACAGGATTCTCTAGGAAAAAGAAAGAGGATGTGTCTGCTGTATCTTTTAGCCCGAGGCCAAGGCCGCAAAGATATTTTGGGTCTGGTTCTGCCATTGGAAACTCCAACCGATTCCCCACCTCAAATATTTACCCACCATCTCCACAAGCTCCAATCCCAATCTACTATGCACAACAGAACTACCAAGCACCACCGCCCATCTACCAAAATCAACCACTAACCTACCAAAATACACTACCAAATCACCAAGCCAATGCACCAGTCTACCAAAATCTCGGACAAAACAACCAAATGCCAACAATCTACCCTGTCCTAACCTCGAAAGAAAGTCTTCCAGAATTTTCACTCCTATGGCAGAAACACGCACCCAACTCTTTGAGCGTCTAAGAGCGGCAGGATTGATCCAACCAGTAGACACAAGGACAATTAATCCCACAAAAAAGTTCTTCCGAGCAAATCAACGTTGCGCGTACCATTTTGGAGGGGCAGGACATGACACAAAAGGATGTATCAATCTGAAACATAAGATTCAAGACTTGATCGATAATATGGTCATCACTCTCCAAGCCCCTGCCCCCAATGTGAACCTTAACCCATTGCCGAATCATGGAGGAGCTACCATCAACATGATTGAAAGAGACGAAGATTGGCTTGCTAATGAAACTATCGGTGAAGCAACTGTCAACTCATTTATATCAACAGTGGCCTCATTAACCATAAAGGCCCATCCAGAGTTTGTTGTAATAACTGCACCTCATCAGGCATTTGCTTTGGTGAAGAAAATAAGCAATGAGTAGTCCGAAGAAAGGTTTGTTGTCCAGGCGGCCACCGTACAAGGGATGACACGTTCTGGAAGATGCTACAATTCAGAAGAACTAACTCAAGAGATACGAAGAAAGGAGAACCAAAAAAGGCCGATCACAGAGGGTGAGGCTGAAGAGTTTTGGCGAAGAATGCAGCCTAAGGAGTATTCCATTGTCAAGCATTTGGACAAGACCCCCGCTCAAATTTCTGTTTGGGCTTTATTAATGAGTTCTGAGTACCATCGAAAAGCACTGTTGAAGGTACTTGATGAAGCATATATACCGACGGGAACAAGTGGTGAGAATCTAGCCACTATGGTTAGTCATGTCATTGGGACTCATCAAATCTCTTTCCGAGAAGATGAGTTGCCACTGAAGGGGTGATGCATAACCGTGCCTTGTATATCACCGTCAAATGCCGGGACAAGTTTGTAGCTCGAGTATTGATTGATAATGGCTCAAGGCTCAATATCTGCCCATTATCAACCCTGACTCAGCTAAATTATGATGTAGGGAAAATCCGTCAAAGTCGCATGAATGTAAGGGTGTTTGATGGTTCACAAAGAGAGACCATAGGCGAAATAGACCTGTGTTTCCAAATGGGGCCTGCAGAATTTGTCACTGAGTTCCAAGTGATGGGTATATCTACGAGCTATAACTTATTGCTAGGAAGACCATGGATCCATGTTGTTGGAGCAGTCCCATCCACATTGCATCAACTTTTGAAATTCATTTGGGAGGGTCATGAAATCGTCATCCATGGTGAAGTGAGTAATCATAGTTACCCTGGTTTCTCCATTCCAGTTATTGAAGAGTCTTCTCAGGGTACTGACTTTCACATGGTGGAGATAATGAATGCTACTTTTGAAAATACGACATTGCAAGTACCAATGCTGCAAGTGTATAAAATCCTAGCCACAACTATGCTGAGAAGCGGTTTTGAACCTGGGCGTGGGTTAGGCAAGAATTTTAATGGCATATCCGAACCTCTTCCTATACCACTTCAAAATTTCCGCTTCGGCATCGGTTATACCCCAACAGGGGAAGAATTATTTGAAGCAGAAACAAGGAAGAAACATGACTGTGATATACCGAAGCCTATTCCAGTATTGTACCAGTCATTTGTTGCTAAAGCTTTATAGCCCGAGATTGATGGTCTAGTGGAAGAGATGGGAAGATTGTTTGATGAAGAAAATTGTGCTGTGATCTCGGCAGAATGCACAACAACACCCACCATCCGAGATACCAGACCTGGGGAGACGCTGCAGAATTGGATGGCCACTCCACTTATGATCCATCGAATGACTTGGTAGACAAAGACAAGATTTGAAGTTTTATTTTTGAAAATCGGTGTTGTTCGAACGAGGCCCGAAACCACCATTTATGTCACTTTATTTTGATTGTAATGTTTAAAAAGGAAATGACTCATGAGTCATGACCAATGTTTGTACGCCTTTTTGAAATTCCAATGAAAGCCTTGTTTATTTTAAATTGATTATCTTGTCATTGTGAATTATTCTGCAATAAATACATTTAAACTCTTTCTATCTAACATGGTTGATTTGTTGTTCTTTTCAGTAAAAATAATCTAAACTTGCCAATGTCATAACATGTCACGAACACGGCGAACCAAGTAAGGTCGATGAAGATGAATGTGAAGAATATGATGAGGAAACTATGATTCCTGAACACCTTATCGAGGACTTGAGGCAACTTAAAGACGATAAAAAGCCCAACCTGGATGAAACAAAGACAGTAAATTTGGGAGATGACGAGTCGATCAGAGAAACCCGAGTCAGTGTCTATTTGGCAACAACAGAAAGAGAAGAATTGGTCAAGCTGCTCAGACAATATATCGATGTGTTTGCCTGGTCTTATGATGATATGCCAGGGTTAAGCACCGATATTGTTTCCCATAAGCTGCCTATCAATTCAGAGTATTGTCCAGTAAAGCAGAAAACCAGAAAGTTCAAGCCCGATCTGAGTTTAAGGATAAAATAGGAGGTTATAAAGTAGATCGAACCAAAAGTCGTTTAAGTGACCAAGTATTCCACTTGGCTGGCTAACATTGTTCCAGTGGCGAAGAAAGATGGAAAAATCAAGATATGCGTGGATTATCGGGATCTCAACAAAGCAAGTCCGAAAGATAATTTCCCCTTGCCGAATATCCACATTATCATCGATAATTGGGCTAAGCATGAGCTGTAATCTTTTGTAGATTGCTTTGCGGGATACCACCAGATTCTAATGGATGAAGAAGATGCAAAAAAAACAGCCTTCATCACACCTTGGGGAGTCTACCATTATCAAGTGATGCCATTCGGCCTCAAAAATGCTGGAGCCACTTACATGAGAGCTATGACCACCATTTTCCATGATATGATCCATAAAGAAATTGAGGTGTATGTGGACAATGTCATCATAAAATCTCGCGAGAGTTCGGATCATTTGATACACTTAGAAAAGTTCTTTAATAGGTTACGTAGGTATGATTTGAAGTTGAACCCAACTAAATGTGTATTTGGAGTTCCTGCAGGGAAGTTACTCGGATTCATAGTTAGTAGAAGAGGTATCGAGCTTGATCCTTCCAAGAATCAAGGCAATTCAAGACTTACCTCCTCCAAAGACTAAGAAGGAAGTAATGAGTTTTCTGGGAAGACTGAATTACATCAGTCGATTCATAGCTCAATCAACGGTGATATGTGAGCCCATATTCAAGTTACTGCAAAAAGATGCGCCAACCAAATGGACTGAAGAATGTCAGAAGGCTTTCGACACCATCAAGAGTTACCTTTCGAATCCACTAGTGTTGGCCACGTGCGGACAGTCCTTTGCTATTGTATTTATCCGTTTCTGACAATGCATTCGGGTGTGTGTTGGGACAACATGATGAGACCGGAAGAAAGGAGAGAGTTTGTTGTGCTTTGACTTGGGTTGCTCAGAAATTGAGACATTATCTGTCGGCTTATACAACACATATCATTTCAGAAAGCAATGCCCACAGGAAAGCTAGCAAAGTGGAAAATGTTGTTGAGTGAATTCTATATTGTGTACATGACTCAAAAAGCAATCAAGGGGCAAGATTTGACCGATCACCTTGCTGAAAACCAGTAGATGAAGGATATGAACCGCTTAGAACCTATTTCCCTGATGAAGAAGTATTGTTTGTAGGGGAAGACATATCAGAATCATATCCTGGGTGGAGAATGTTCTTTGATGGAACAGTAACCTCTATAGGATCAAGAATTGGAGCAGTGTTGATATCTGAATAGGGGCAACATTATCCAGCAGCAACAAAGCTTAGATTCCGATGCACTAATAACATGGCTGAGTATGAAGCATGTATTCTTGGCATTAGAATGGCTCTTGACATAAATGTTCAAGAATTACTGATAATTGGTGATTCAGACTTGTTGATTCATCAAGTTCAAGGAGAATGGGCGGTGAAGAATCCTAAAATCTTACCTTACGTACAATTGGTACGAAGATTATGCGATTTGTTTAGGAAGACCGAGTTCAGACACACGCCGAGAATACAGAACGAGTTTGCTGACGCCCTTGCAACCATGTCATCCATGATACAACACCCAGAAAAGAGTTATATCGATCCACTTGAGATAGTTTTAAAAGAACAACCAACACATTGTTCACATGTGAAAGCAGAATGGGATGGGAATCCCTGGTATATAGATGTGAAAAAGTACTTAGAAGCTGGTGAATATTCGAAAAAAGTAACAAGTATTCAAAAGAAAACAATCCGAAGAATGACAAACAACTTCTTTTTTAATGGAGAGGTTCTTTATAAGAGGACACCCGATCTGGGATTACTGAGATGTGTGGATGCTGTAGAAGCCACAAAATTGCTTGAAGAAGTGCACGCCGGAGTGTGTGGGACGCACATAAATAGGTTTACATTAGCAAAGAAAATCTTAAGGGCGGGATACTTCTGGATGACTATGGAAAATGATTGTGGCCGATTTGTCCAAAAATGTCATAAATGCTAGGTGCACAGAGATCTGATCAAAGTACCACCCTACGAGCTCAATGCGATGAGTTCCCCTTGGCCATTTGCAGCCTAGGGCATGGATGTTATTGGACCGATTGAGCCTGCCATCTCTAATGACCATAGGTTCATTTTGGTCGCCATTGATTACTTCACAAAATGGGTCGAAGCTGCTTTCTACAAAGCTGTGACAAAGAAAGTTGTGGCCGATTTTGTTCGCAGCAATTGGATATGTCGTTTTGGAGTTCCAGAGTCTATCATCATAGACGATGGAGTAAATCTGAATAGCTATTTGATGAAAGAGATATGTGAACAATTTAAAATTGCCCACCGCAATTCAACTGCATATCGCCCTCAGATGAATGGAGCTGTGGAAGCTGCTAATAAGAACATCAAGAGGATACTGAGAAAGATGATTGACAACTACAAATGTTGGCATGAAAATTTGCCTTATGCTTTGCTAGGGTACCGCACCACAATCCGAACCTCAACTGGAGCAACTCCTTACCTATTGGTATACGGAATAGAAGCAGTAATACCAGCTGAAGTTGAGATACCATCTTTAAGGATTATTCAGGAAGCTGGATTGAGCGATGCCGAATGGGTTTGTGATCGATATGAGCAATTAGCATTGATTGATGAGAAAAGAATGAGTGCCGTTTGTCATGGCCAGTTATATCAATAGACAATGACTCGCGCTTTCAACAAGAAAGTAAGAGTTCGAATATTTGAGGTAGGCCAATTGGTGTTGAAACGCATTTTCCCTCATCAAGACGAATACAAAAGGAAGTTTGCACCTAACTGGCAAGAACCATATGTTGTCCACAAAGTACTATCAAGAGGAGCTTTGGTTTTAGCAGAGATGGACGGTAGAGTGTGGCGAAAAGCTATCAATTCAGATGCCGTCAAGAGATACTACATTTGAAGGATGCTATTTCTTTTCTTTATTTCCTTGTAATTGCTGTTTGCTTGTAATCGTTGTCGCATTATGTTTTGAAACATTCCCCTTGTACTTGAACTACGTTCAACCTGAATTCTAAAAAATGAGATATGTAGGCGGTCTATGTCGGCCTCGGTCGTTTCCTTACCAAATTTTCTATTTTGTCACTTCTCGAGGAACTACGTTTGACCTGATTTTTGTCTCAACGGGATACGTAGGCGCCACAAGGGTTCGGTCATATTCCCAATAAGATTTCCATTTCCCCTCGTAATGGAAACTGGGACAGAATTTTTGAGAGGACCTCAAAAATTCTACAAGAAGAGTCATTTCCTACAAACAAGAGTCAAATATCATATCGAAATGTGCAGCTGGAATAATTTTGAGAAGATCTCAAATTCAAGACTCCCGTGATCATCATCAGATTTGTTTTCGAAACATCTAACTAGGACAAAATTTTGAGAAGGACCTCAAAAATTCCATCAAGGATACTCGGACCTTCGAAGTCAACTTCAATTGCCTCAAATTGACGTGTTCTTAAAGGGTTTTAAGTTGCCAGCAAGCTACCTATCATGTCAAATCTGAGACAAAGGGTTTTGTTTGTGTCGTGCATATCGTGATCGTTAATTGACAGAGATTTTCTTTAAAACTATTTTTTTAATTTTAAACTTCATACCTAGCAAATGTTTTAATCTAAATATGATCTTGTTTTTTTTTTGTCTACTGCGATTCATTGGACCTACCGGACGAAGTTCCAGAGATAACGAGACCAAGAGTAAGGCGAGTTCAAACAGATCAATGTTCCAAAACTAACATGTTTTTGTGGGTGCAAGGTATAATAAGATCATCAAAGGAGCTATATTTATCAACCAACTAGTTCAGGAGAACATATCCAGTGAATATTAATTAGTGAGTGTAACATCTTGATTTGATCGAAGAGGTATTTGACAGATTAAAGAATAGTATCTACCACTTAAGGTTGCAAGATACCGATGGAAATGATGTTATGGTCAAAAAGTACCTATCATCATATCAAATATTGATGAAAGACGACGTTCATAGTCATTCGTATTCAAAATGCCGAGAGGGCCATCATATTCAAACCGCCAAGAGGGCCATTGCATATTCAAACTGCCGAGAGGGCCATCATACTCAAACCGCCAAGAGGGCCATTGCATATTCAAACCGCCAAGAGGTCCATTGCATATTCAAACTGCCGAGAGGGCCATTATATTCAAACCGCCAAGAGGGCCATTGCATATTCAAACCGCCGAGAAGGCCATTCACATTCAAATTGTCGAGAGGGCCATTCATATTCAACCGCCAAAAGGGCCATTGCATATTCAAGCCACCGAGAGTGCCATTTCATATTCAAACTACCGAGAAGGCCATTGCATATTCATATTGCCAAGAGGGCCATTCATATTCAAACGGCCGAGAGGGCCATCATATTTCAAATTGCCAAGAGGGCCATTCATATTCAAACCACTGAGAGGGCCATTGCATATTCAAACTGTCGAGAGAGCCATTCATATTTAAATTGCCGAGAGGGCCATTGCATATTCAAACTGCCGAGAGAGCCATTCATACTTAAATTGCCAAGAGGGCTATCATATTCAAACCGCCGATAAGGCCATTGCATATTAAATTGCCGAGAGGGCCATTCATATTCAAATGCCAAGAGGGCCATTCATATTCAAATCGCCAAGAGGGCTATTTATATTTAAACCGCCGAGAGGGCCATTCATATTAAATTTCCGAGAGGGCCATTCATATTCAAATGCCAAGAGGGCCATTCATATTCAAACCGCTAAGAGGGCCATTTATATTTAAACTGCCGAGAGGGCCATTCATATTCAAATTGCCGAGAAGGCCATTGCATATTCAAACTGCCGAGAGGGCCATCATATTTAGATACTGAGAGGGACATCATATTTAGCTGCCAAGAGGGCCATTCATATTCATATTGTAGAGAGGGCCATCCTATATAAATGCCAAGAGGTCCATCGCATATTAAACTGCAGAGAGGGCCATCATATTTAGATGCCGAGAGGGACATCATATTTAGCTGAGGGCCATTCATATTCATATTGCCGAGAGGGCCATCCTATACAAATATCAAGAAGACCATTGCATATTTGAATTGCCGAGAGGGCCATCATATTCAAATTCCGAGAGATATATCATATTTAGACCTCCGAAAGGGCCATCATGTTCAGACTGCCAAGAGGGCCAACATATTCAACCACTAAGAGAACCATCAACATATTACATTAGTCTATTTTACTACTTTGATATTAAAAGATGAGTACAGTGAAGAGTTATGTCGCAAATATGAGACACATGTTTTATTTGCTTTACGTCAAACTGAGAGAAGTTGACGTCAAATATTCAAGGAGAACAATTAAGTGCCAAGATGTCTTTGTCGAGAGCATCCAAGAGGATGAATTCTCAAGCAAACCACAGGTGTGGACGACATCAAAAAGGATGCAGCACAACGTGGAACTTTTTCTTAGCAGCGAACTGGGACATAGTCCAAAGAGGAGTGCCAAACTCTTAGGACGCGAGCTGAGGAGCGACTTCCACCACAATCAAACCACACCCCTATCAAAAGGCGCGTGGGCATTTCCTTGGGTTTATCAGTTCCAATTTCGCATCCGAAAAACTTTTTACGCTCACTGGAGGCAACTTTCCAATCTGAGTGACAATGCACCAAGAGCTTTGGAAATTATGTCCGTGTAAGTTCTTAATTATGGGTGTGAAGCGTGCCACAGTCATGGCTAAGAGGTTGCAAGCCTCTTTTTCATACTCGACTTACTTGTCACTCTTCCAGAACCGAAGGTTATCTAGCATAATAGATTTCCTTTTCAATTGATCGAGTCAAACTACAAGCAGTCTGATTCCCTAAGTTGAGGGATATGTAGGTGGTCTCGATGTTGAAAACTCGGCTGTATTCCGACATCCTCTCTCAAATCTTATTCTCGAGCATTCCGATCTCTTCATAATTCGATATTGGGATGACTTTTGATTCTTTTCAAAAGCGTGCGTCAAATCAAGCGTATTGAACTACAATTGACCTGAATTCTCATATAGCCTGAGATATGTAGGAAATCCATTTATGGGGTTCGGCCATAATTCCTAAAGTCCGTACCAAAATCCTTTTCCTAGAGATAAAGATATGGTCGGTCAAAATTGGATTCGTCGATTTCATTAGCCTCGAATTTCTTTCATCAATCCAAGTCAAATGAGGGACAGCTGTTGACACCCAATTTTGACCCTCCACAATATAAATTAATTATCGAGCTTCTTCAATTTCAAACGATTTAAAATAACTAGTTTTATAAAAACTTAAAAAATAATATATATAGTTTACAAATTATTTTAAATAGTTTTGTCACTTTTATAATTTTTAAATAATATATATGTTTTATATAATTATGTATATGATTAATGTATTTTATGAATATTTAAAAATCATCTCAAATTTTTTTTATATTTTTATATTTTATTAGTGATGGTTGTAATTTTGAATTAATGAATTTTATGAAATTCAAAATACTTGCAAGTTATTTTTAAAAGTAATTTTGTCTTTTTGTAATCAGTTTAAATATTGAATATGTATATTTCTACAATCATGTTATTTTATAAATATTTGAAAATCATCTAAAAAGGATTTTACAATTTTTAGTTAAATATTTTATTAGTTTAATTTACTTTAAGTTATAGTTATAATTTCGAGTTAATTAGTTTTGTAATTAAATTAATTAGTTTATAATCTAATTAATTATTTTATTTTGTTAAGATTAAGAAGCTCGTTAATTAATTTATGAAAATTTATCTTGTTACAATTTTTAGCCAATTGTTTATCCTATCCTTAACCCATTAAAAGACCAAGTTTGGGCCTTACTTCCAATTTCCAGTGGCCCACATCATAATTCCCAACCCATACATACCAATTTGCCAGCCCAATAACCCACAACATTACATACACCAATGTTGCTAATCTTCCCCTCTAACGCGGGCCGGGCGGCGACGGGCGCGGGAGGAAGAAACCTAAGAGAAGACGCTCGTCTCTTAGGTCCTTTTTTTCGGTGCAACACAGGAAAGCGCCCTCTTTTTGTCATCCCTGCAGCTCAATACCAAAAACCGACCCCACCCACGTCTTCTTCCCCTTGAAACGCGAAGAAACCCAGAAATAACAAGAGCAGTACCAAACGACCCCTGCACATGCTTCTTCTTCACACAAAAATTCCAGCAATTTCGACGAGAAATTTGCGAAATCGTCCAGACCCTGCAGCAGTCGACCCATCCCCCTTTTCAGAAATTTCCTATCCCTTTCACTGTTCTTTGAAAAAAAAGGGGGAAAGGGATTCAAATTTCAAAATTTAAAATTATGCCCATTTCCCCCTAATTTCCATCTATATATTCATCTCTTTGGGTCACAACTAAGAAAGAAAGAGATTTTTTTTTACAGAAAAGCACAACCAGAGATAGAGGAAAACACAGTGATATAGGTTCATAAGAGGATTTTGATTTCTATACGCTAAGTTAAAAAAAAAAAAAGAATCTCGAGCTCTCGTCTTAAGCTCTTCATTCTCTATCATCGGAAACTTTCGTCGGAATTCTTTTCACGTGGTGGTGAAATAGCTCACCTCAACTCGTTCGCCCCAGTTCCTGCCCGGAAAAAGGTGAACTCTTCTCATGTTTTTTTCTTTAGCAACTCTTGGCTAGTTAATCTTAGTATTATTGGGTTTTCACATGTTAGAATTTAATTGTGTTGATGATTTTAGCTGAAAATGTTCTTCCCCTATGTCTACTGTTATGAAGTATTGGGACATTAACATAAATATTTAGCAGGTATTTCTATCCATTAATATTGAATCGACCCTAATGCAAACTTACTTATGCCCCGTTTCTTTTTTTTTCTAATTCTGAAATGCTCTTCTATAATGTTTCAAGTTTAAATTTCACACCATAGTTCAAGGTCGTACAAGCCTTGATTTATTTCTGGTTTTTCCTTTCATGGCCTGCTGCCCTTGGCTGTCCAAATTTTATTTTTGCATCTTGTCTTAATAAATTTTACATAATAACGCATATTAGTTTGTAGTTTGTCGCAATCTTGGTTATAGATCGGGTTTTGTTAAGGTGTCAATTTTTGCACCAAAGGGTGAATGTATCAAATTTGGTGTTGAGAACTTGCAGTAGCTTTCTTTTCTCTTTCTATTGGTGGTGGTTAAAAGCTTACTTTGTTAATCTCTTGTTGATTACGTTTATTATGGAAAGTGTAGAATAAAAGATTAGAACAAAGAATATCTTGCTTGCTATAGATTAGTGGTAGGTAACTTTGTCCTGATCAATTTGATCTATGAGATCATTGGCATGTGATATTGGTTGAGCTATTTTTATTTTACCGTGTTGTTGACATTTATATATAACTAGTACTAGTATAAAAACATGTTGGCCTAGTGACCTGGAAATACAATATTTGCCCAGTTGTCTTCACTGGGAAATTATCTCCAAAGCTCCCATTTGTTTACATAATATTAGTCAACATGTGTACTAGTTGAGCATCATCATTTTAGGGATAATGAGTGTTTGCTAACAATATGGAAAGTCATAGTAATATTCAGTTTTGTTCCTTTTACATGTGATATGAATGATTACTAATCTTTATCCTTCTTTTCTTGCATGAACTCCCTCGGATGAGCCTCATGGGCTTCCGTCTTTCCTCCCTTCGCATTTTGAGAGGGTCATAAAGGCCCAAAATTCTTTTATCGAGTCATCTAACCTTGAGAAATCGAAGAACAAGTCTTTGAAGTTGATGTACAGGTCTCGGAAAGCAAAAAAATGGGTTGTATACATCCGATATACACTAATATACAGCCGGTGTATACAAAAAGGGGATTGGTTTAAAGGCCAAAATTTTCAGCAAAATTGGCCCAAAAAGGGGGCCCAAATTCATTTCTCCTTTGCCTTTAATTTATTTATTGTTTTTTTTTTTATCATTAACTCTAACTTTAGAATTGTTAATTAGCTTAATTAATTTCCCCAAAAGAGGAGTTATATTCTTTGTGTTGGTTTAATTTTTAATACATTTCATGTTTTGTGTTCATTTATTTTAGTAATTAAGTATATTGGTCAAAATTTTATATCTTCAATTAAGTTAAACTTTTTGTACTTGAAAAGAGATGTTCTTTAATGCTTTTTGCTTAATCATATTTTACTCATGTTAAAGTTGTTTTAAGTTAAAGTATTTTTCATCAAATAAATTTTAAAAAATGTTAGCCAAAATCTTTTCAATTAATTAAAAATAGTAATACCTTACTTAGTCATTTTCTCAAAAGGTTTAGTCAATTAATTCAAAATGATATTCATGCTTTAATTTATTAAATTGGTTTAAATTATTATTTCAAAATGAATCAAATAAATTCTAATTAATCTAATTCTATAAATAATCTAATCACTTTTTTCGAGTCAAATGTTCCATTTTGGATCCCTTTCTCTAAAAAATAGAATAATATAAAATGCGTCATTTATTTAATTATTTTCTCAAAGTTAATCAAATATTGTAAGTTATTACTATTATTATTTTTTCATATTAAACTGTTATTTTCCTAAAAATAGTCAAATATATTTTAGTCAAGTCGCAGGTCAACCGCATGTTAGCGGACACTTCGAATGCTTAAACCCTTCTCGAAGTGTAAATTGAACCCCGAACCCTCTTTGGTATTTTCAAATGATTTTTTCTTTTAAATCTTTGAAAAAAGTTTTCTTAATTTCTTTAAAAACTTAAGTGGCGACTCTTTTCTAAGTATTTTTCTCAAATTGTTTTATACTTAGAACATTTCAAAAAGTGATTTTTCTAAAGAGATAGTCAAATTACAACACAACAATGGGTGTTAAAAAAATGTTGTGAGTGTACATGAAGGTTCCCCAACTCATTACAGAGGTACTCATAATTTTTTTTGAAAAAAAAACTCCAGGTACTTCGGGCGCCTGATCCATGGGCTAATACACACTAAAAATTGGAGAATTTGGGCGGTTCTTAAAAAAGTACTTGTAAAAGTTGAAATAAGCATTAAAAAATGATGTGAGTATACGTGAAGGTTCCCAACTCATTACGGAGGTCCTCATAAAGTTTTTTGAGAAAACAATTTCGGGTGCTTCGAGCGCCAGATAAAATAAGTTAGATATTTGTGTGTCTATATATCATTTTATAAAAGGTAAAATGAATATTTTAAAATTAAATTGTTACTAAATCTTGAAATGTATCATTTTTTTGGAACAGACTCAAAAAGAACGTAGGTCATATAAATTGGGCCAAGGAATGTTAAAAGGCTAGAGAAAGTTCTGTTTTACCTCTACATTCTGAATAATTCAACAAAAACGCATCTGCATATTTTATCATAAAAGAATAGATTCTTAAACTAAAAAGTTGAATTTCCTAAATATTTTTTAATTAATTTAATATCCTACTTATAAAAATTAAGTAAAAAAATAACAAATAAAAATACCATGTTAATATTCTGAAGTGTTTTCTTTCAAAAGTTGTATTCTTATGATTAGTATAACTAACTTCCCTCAATGACAAATGTAGACCTTAAATGGGTCGTTTAGTTTGAAAACAAGTTATGATGAAATTATTTAGTATTTATAATATGTGGTTCCTATAATTTATACATAAGTTAATATTGAAATTATTTCTTATTGAGTGTTTGATTTGTTATATTCAAAATAATATGCATTGCATAAATTTTAAGAATAAGTTGTTTGTTTTCAAAATTACCCTTCACTTGATTTAGTTTTTATATTTTCTTTGAAAGCTTTAATTATTCATTTTAAAAATAAAATTTTCATTTATTTAGCTTAAATTTTGTGTGTACATTCCCACGATTATATATATGTATTTAAAAATATATATTTTTTCCTATTTAGCTTAAAATAAAATTTACATCTTAAATTTGATAAAGCAAAAAGATTTATGAGAAATCAAAATATAAATAAACATAAGAACTACAAATAAATTCATAATAAAAATTATATTTATATGGTGTAATTTTTTAATAGAAAAATATGAAAAATTATCATAAAAATAAGTAGTGGCTATTATTATACATGACATTAAAAATAATGTAGGGGGTGGGGGTGGGGGGTGGGGGGTGGGGGAAGAATCGGGAGGACATGTGTTAATATTTTTATTTAGTGAAAAAATGAATTTATAATAAGATATGTACTATAATTTTGTATTACATCATATTTTTTAGTAATAAGTTTTTCTTTTTGTAAAAGAATTATATAAGATTAAGGAGGTTGAAGACTTTCAAAAATAGTATACATGTGAAAAGTGAGGTATAAATAGAGTTTAAAGGGATATATTTGTCATTTATGTATTTTATTCCGGATTTACTATACAACCCAAGGGAAGGGATAACTTATCCCAATACTAATTATTAAGCATGCGATAGGTTATCCCAAGCTTTGCAACCAAACAAGGGATTAAAGGCTACTTAAAATTTCTCCCGGGATTAACTCCCTCTATCAACCACACCAAACGGTCCCTAAGAGTCTGTTTTGCATTGCTGTTGGGAAGTCAAAAACACTTATTTTGATTAAAAAAAAGGTGTTTGCTAATAAGTAAAACTGCTTTTAAATAGAAGCAAAAATAGTTTTTCTGCTATTGGGAAGAAGCTAAAAGTTTTTGTTTCTTAAAAAAGCAGAGACTGAAACAAAAAATTATTCATTTCAAGACCAAAAATTTTCTGTCATATATACATATTTATCAATGTATCCCTTATACTTATTTATTTTTATTGTGAATTTTTTGTATGTAGTGATTTAATTTGTGGAATGATTTTTAAGTTTATTTTGCTTGATATTTTAAATTACATTTAAACTATCATGTTAATATTATATCGATATTTGAATATTTACATTTTAATTTTAAAAAATATTTTAATTAAAAATTATACTAATATTTAAATAAATGCATCTCTATAAAATAATCTTAATATTAAAAGTGCATTGATACTTGTCCTTTTTCGTAATTTACTCTCAAACGTACTTTTCTAAAAAGTTAGTCAAACACAATTTGCTTATCAAAAACACTTTCCAAATGAATTAGCCAAACACAAATTATTATATTTTTTAAAAACACTTTTCTGAAAATCTATTTTTAAAAAATACTTCTAAAAATAAGTAGTTTGTAACAATAATACCAAACAGTCTCTAAAACAATTACATTCATTCTTTCGAACCAGCTTATTCCTTCTTCACTACCAACATTGAAGAAATATTTGCATAGATACATTGTGGCTTTGGACAATTATTTCATCATATGTATATGTGTTGTCACTCTTGAAAATTAGTCAAAAGAATATTCTTAACATTTTTTAGTCTTGAAAACAAACTTTTAATAAATGATTACATTTTCTTTGATGTTGAGTTTTTTCCTAAATAAAGACTCTTCCTTCTTCATTCTACTACTACCTGAATTTGTGTCCCATCATCAATATTCTCTCAATTTAATTTTTTGACAAAGTTCTTATGGTCACTTTGTGGGTTGAATCTTAATTAAAGAGCTTAACTTTTAATTATCTAAAGATTATAGAAAGGAAATATATTAAAATTTAATTGATAGTATGATGTTAAGCATAAATAGAATTGTTCGACGGTGCGATCTTTCTATATCATATTTTATAACTAAATAAAATATCCTTCCATCCATGTATGAAATATACTTTTAAGTACATAGATTCTTGAAAATATAAGATAGAGTAACATGTAACGCACGTGCTGAAAAACTAGTTAGTTACAAGTGAATATGAGGCATCCAAAGCATTGCCAAGCTTCCCAAGCACATAGACCGTCTATGATACACACAACATCAATTTAAACGAAATGAAAAATAGGCCAAAAGATTTGTCCTTATTATTGGTGAAGCAGAAAATTTCATGTCAGCGATGAAGACGGGAAATTAAAAGACAACTAAATATTTTCATTATTTTAAATCAACGAAATAGAGTTCTTTCGAGAATACCCAGCAAAATTGTCTGAGCTCCATCAAGGTTTCGTTCGACTGCAATTATGCTGAATCTCATTTTACATAACCCACTTAGCAACTTGGAAAATGAATTTGTCAATTACAAGAGTCAGTCTAGGAGCTACCCAACAAAAGTACTTACTAATCTTCATCTATACGAACAACCTAAAAACCTAATCTTCTTTTCGGTCAGGCATTTGAAGTGGAAGAAATGTCCATTTCTATATCAGCATCTCCAGTTGATATACTACTAGGTCTAGTCTCCATAACTGCAGGAGTAACATTGTGGTTCTCAGTCATACTTCCAACTGTACAACTGCTAGCACTCTTGGATCCAGATTCTGGCTTTTTTAGAACACTGTCATGTTCTTTCTCAGCATTAAGCACCCTATCATCTACTTGAGAAGGAACTGGATAACTGGATTTACTAGCTTCAGAATTCCGATCTTCTTGAACCAGTTTCCTCTCAAAATTAGGAGTATTTTGCTGAGGAGAAGAAAGAATTTGGTTCATCTCTTGACAAATTGCTTCCAACGGAACGATGTTCTTTCTCATCCATGTACTAGGGTGACTCTCATTAAATGAGTCTTGGACATTTCCAGAAAGTACCAGGCACATCTGCAGAACAGACAGAAAAGGATTACATATATCATCTTCAGAATACTTTCCGGAGAAATGTGGTTTTATTGTCTTATACTGGAAAGTAATTATACATAGATGAAAATAAAGTATGTTTTGGAGTGAACTATTCACCTTGTTATAAAGCTCTGCAACACTTAAACGGTCTGGTTTACCATCACAAGCAACTTGAGAGATTCCTTGTGGAGCTGAATGCAGATAAGTTCATGATTAGCTGCTAGGTCAGTACATTTACAACATGAAATACAATAGAAGCTTGAGAGGGCAAATGACTACTCACAAATTGCTACTAGTCTTGGGGAATGGTCAGTCATTTCAGTATTGGCTTCTTCAACATTTCGATTTGGTTCATCCACAACCTTGGTATCACACACCATCCCTTCATTGGGCAGTTCATGAGATTTTTCATCATCCTATAGGAAATGCACAACGATCAATATACCACATGAACAAGTGTAGATCCACAGAAGTAACCAATCGAGCTGACACCCCTAGTGACCTAGATTTCATAAACTAGTCCTCGAACACGTGTATCCCATTTTAAATTGTTCAAGTTTTTTTAAAATCACACACAAAAAAAAAATGTTAAACAATGTGTGATGCATAACATAAAATTCAGAAAAATGCTCAAGAACACAACATACAACATAACACAAAAATTAATTAATACTGTAACTACAAATCCCTTTAAGATAAGTAGCGAAAATTAGGCTAAATAAATCAAGTAGAAAAAAAATCATTAAAAAAATAAATTGAAACATAAATAAATCAAAAGCCTAAAATAATAAATAACGAAAAAATTCTCGAAGCTATACAACATAACAAATAACTTAACTAAGAATTTAATAAGGAAAACAATGAAAAATATGTATATTTACAAAAGTCGAATTGAATTCTATGAGAGGCTACGAGCTTTGCTATTAGCCAAACCTTTATTTTTACCATGAATGGCCATAATCTAAGTTGGCAACCTAATTCCAAGAATGTGACTCACGGCATCAAAGAGTGCATGTAATCAAATTTCAATTTGAAGTTGAGAACACTTGATCAATAGAAAAAAAAAGATATCATTCACCAAACGTGAGAAACCTCCTAATTAAGGATGGAGGTGCATCATATAAGAAGTTGATACTACTCATGTTAGAACATGAATATGTTTATACAATCCTATTAGAATATGAATAGGTTTATACGATCCTATTAGAGTAGGAATAGATTTATACAATCCTATTTACAATAGGAATACAAATAGAAATAGGAAATAGTATCTTACTTGGTAAAGGATTGTATTCTAGTGTCTATAAAGAGGGTCTCAATGTAATAATGTGGACACAACAACAATTCAATAATATTTTTCTCCTATATTTCTCACATGGTATCAGAGCCTCTACGATATTGGTAGAGAATCAAAGAGCTTCCGCTGCCGACGGGTGGCTATTACCCATATATGCTTCCGCCTAGCCAATGATTATGTTAACAAAAGTAGGATCAATGATATATGAACATATTCAAGGGAAGAAAACTCAGACAGACAGGTCACCGTGCATCAATTTGACTTTCTAGGGTTGTTTTGTGTCAATCCCATATCCATCGGTATTTGTGTAGCACCGTGTAATCTTTTTGGTGACAACTTTTTTCATATTTAATTTATGTAGCACTGTGCCATCTTTTCGGTGACTATTTTCCCATATCTAATTTGTGTAGCACCGTGTCATCTTTCCGGTAACTACTTTTTCATATTTAATTTGTGTAACACCGTGCCGTCCTTCCAGTGACTACCTTTTTTTTGCATATTTGATTTGTGTAGTACCATGCATCTCTCTGGACTACATTTAATTTGCATAGTACCATGATTTTTTCTGAACTACTTTCTCATATTTGAGTTGCATAGCACCGTGTGTCTTTTCGGTGACTCCTCAGATTTGATTTGCATAGTTCCATTCGTCTTTCCGGTGACCCCTCAAATCTGATTTGCGTAGGGTTGTGCTACCATTCCGATCCTACCTATATTATTTCTCTTTATCAATAGGGTAGTGTCATCAATCCGACCTTTCCTATATAATTTCTATTTTCTAGTTGGGTTGTGCCATCATTCTGACCCTACCCATATAATTTTATTTCTTAGATTGTGACCAGTTTCAGCCATCAAATCTAATACTCCGGCGTATGAGCATGTTCCGACCAATTTTTCGGTGACTTTCTTGTTTACTATCGACCCATCTATTGACTCCAACATGATCCATATACTTTATACTAGACTTTGAGCACTTTCCGGTGACGCTGCATTGTGAAGAAGTCTAAATGGAGCAATCACCTAATTTTGTTGCGGGGTGGGGGTGGGGGGTGGGGCGTGGGGGTGGGGTTAGTAGCCTTATATGTCAATTTCGTAAGTCACTCTATGGTCTGAAACAATTTTTTAAGCCTTGTTTGGGAAGTTCAACACTGTAATTTTATCACTCTGTATTTTATCGGCAATATGCATCAAATTCAATATTTCATGAGAAGATTAAACACATTGAGATTGACTGACATTATGCATCAAATCTAGTATTTAATGAGAAGACAAACACATTGAGATTGACTGTCAATTATGTGAAGTCGACTGATCAACTTGCAAATATCTCACTAAGCCCCTCATCGGTCCTCGTATTAATTACATTTGTAACAAGCTAGGTACATGAAGTGTATGCACTAGCTTGAGGCAGTGTTCTTAATGGCGCTCGCCATTCGCGAAAGGCGAGAAGGCGAGGTGAGCATGTCGCACCATTTCCCAGTGAGGCGCGGCGAGATCAATTAGGCGACGTAAAGGCGACGTGAATGGCGGCGCCTTTTAGTATTAAAATTCTCAAAAGGTCTTGACTTAATAATATTAGTCAAAATTAGGGTTTTTTTTCATATTTCCAAAATTGGGACTCAGACGCGACTCTTCTTCTCCTTCAACCTCGCGATTCTCTTCTTCTCCTTCAGTCGACTACTTGGGACTCAGTCACGACTCGCGATACTCTTCTTCTCCTTCAACCTCGCGATTCTCTTCTCCTTTAGTTGACTCGCGCGAATTGAAAGGTATGACCTCTTTTCTTTCTTCTTCTCCTTCAGTCCTCTTCTTCTCTTACTTTCTCCTTCAATCTCGCAATTCTCTTGTGAAGTGAATCTGAAATCCTGAACTGCTTTCTCAAAAAAAATAAAAATTGAGATACTATTGTTTTCTGCCTTCTCTGTTGACTGCTCTGTTTGTTTCCTCTTTTTCTTCAATGCTCTATTTTTATCCTCTGTTTTCTTTGTTCACCCTTCACTGTAATATGCTCTGTTTGTTTCCTCTTTTTCTTCAATGCTGTCTTTTTCCTCTGTTTTCTTTGTTCACTGTAATATGCTGCTGAATGCTACTGCTTTCAGCCTTTTACTGTGCTGTCTATTATTTTATTTTTAAAAAAATTCTTCTATAGTAATTAATAGTAATTACTAATTAATATAGTATATGTTGTATTGTACAATAGTGAATTCAATGGCGGATGCTAGCAAAAAGAGGGACATTGGATGGAATTATGGTACTCAAGGAGCAACGAAAGATTCGGTTAATTGTAACTTTTGTGGGAATACTTTTAATGGTGGAATAACTCGACACAAACAACATCTAGTGGGTGGTTTCAAGAATGTTAAACAATGTACAGCTTGCCCGTCGGAGATTAGAGAAGAAGTAAGGGCTTATATGCAAAATAAAATCGCTAATAATCCCAAATTTCAAGTGAGGCAGCCGGAAGAATATATTGATATTGATGATGTTGATGATATGGATGAATATGCGGAAATGATGCCTCCCTCCAAAACTCCAAAGATATCTTCTAGTGGAGGTGCATCATCCACCGCGTGGAATGTAACGAAAGGCCCTATGAATCTCTATTTTCCGCATAAATCAACACAAAAAGGAGGCTTTGAAAAAGGAGGAATTGATGAAACAAAGAAAATTCTAAGAGAGCGTGCGGTAAGTGCTTTCGCGATATGGATGTATGATGTGGGGCTCCCTTTTAATTGTGTCAATCACAAATCATTTGATAAATTTATTGAGACAGTAGGACAACATGGCCCCGGAATGAAGCCTCCTACATTTCATGAAGTTAGAGTTACTCACCTAAAAAAAGAGGTGGAGAAAGTGGAAAAAATCGTTGATGAGCATAAAGTGCAATGGACAAAGTTTGGATGATTATGATGGACAAATGGACGGCACGAAATGGTAAAATGATCATCAATATTTTGGTGAATTCTCCAATCGGTAGTGTATTTCTTGGTTCTGTCGATGCTAGCAATGAATCTACCGATTCCACCAAAATGTACAAGTTGTTTGAAAGCACTATTGAAAGAATTGGACCGGAAAATGTTGTACAAATTGTCACTGATAATGCTAGTGAGAATGTTAAAGCGGGAAGCATGATGATGGGTGCATACCCACACATTTATTGGACTCCATGTGCCGCTCATTGCATCAACTTGATGTTTGGTGACATATTCAAGATTAAGCCATATGCTTCCGGTAATATCACTCTCATATCCTCTAACTTTCTTTATAGTCAATATTTAATACTTATTAGCTACTAATTACTATAATCTTACCTTAACAGTTTTTAAGAAGGCCATCAGAATCCATTCTTACATTAGTCAAAGGCCATTGTTGTTAAACTTGATGAGAAAATTCACCAAGGAAAGAAATTTGGTGAAACCGGCCAAGACAAGATTTGCAACGGCCTTCTTAACTTTGAGAGCTATGTACATACAAAGAAAAAACTTGAGAACTTTAGTCCTCTCAACCGAATGGACTTCAAGTAAATTTGCAAAGGAAACTTTGGGGAAAGAAGTTGCCAATCTTATTATTTCTGCCCACTTTTGGGATGATGTTGTTCGAGCACTTACAGTTTGTGGCCCTTTGACAAAAGTGCTTCGTTTGGTGGATGGGGAGAAAAAACCACCAATGGGCTATATTTATGAAGCAATGGATAGAGCCAAAGAAACTATTGAACGGGGTTTTCGTGGAATTAAGAAGCAATATGAGAAAGTGTTTGAAATTATTGATGCAAGGTGGTCAGACCAACTCCATCGGCCTTTGCATGCTGCAGGCCATGTTTTGAACCCAGGATTGTATTATAAAGCTCAAGAAGAGGGAACTTTACTACAGAGTCTGTGGACCGAGTATTATGCATGTGTTGAGAAGATGATCCCCGATACAACAATACAAGATTTACTAGTCGCTGAGCTTCCTAGGTACAAAATGGCGAATGGACTATTTGGTTGTGGTCCGGCTAAAAGAGCTAGAGACACAAGGTCACCGGGTAAGTGAGTTGATTTAGCTCTTACTTAAATTATTCGACTTATTTACACTCATTAACCTCTAAATTTATTTTATTATAGTGGAATGGTGGTCACTATTTGGTAGTGAAACACCAAACTTGCAAAAGTTTGCCATGAAAGTATTAAGCCTAACTTGTAGCTCATCCGGATGTGAGCGAAATTGGAGTGTGTTTGAACACGTAAGTAAAAAAATTATATCCTAATTTCCATATTATATTATTATCAATATCTA